>NW_026057584.1:106576860-106762722 GCF_023721935.1 Panthera uncia | reverse complement strand
CCTTTTTTTTTTTTTTTTTTTTTTTTTTTTTTTTTTTTTTTTTGCAACGTCCCACTGCAACTCACTTGCCTGATAAATGCTCTTTATCGCTGTCAGCATACTTGCTTACTAGCGTAGGGGTGGAGAAGCCTGGAGCCAGAAAGGGACTACACACCCTAACCGATGCTAAATGTGTTGTGTGACGTGCACAGCTAACACTCGAGAGAGTGCGAAACAGCTCAAACCAATGCTTCCTGAGTTGCAAAGGCAGGATGTAACCAACGTTTAGAATCCTGGAGAATAGCAATTGTTCTCTCCTTTTATGTTTTTTTTTTTTTTTTTTTTGAGAGCGTGCACCTGTGAGCGGGGAAGGGGCAGAGAAAGAGGGAGAGAGAGAATCCCAAGCAGGCTCTGGGCTGTCAGCCCAGAACCCGCCGTGGGGCTTGATTTCATGAAGGGGGAGATCATGACCTGAGCAGAAATCAAGAATCGGACACTTAACCGACTGAGACACTCAGGCGTCCTGCAAATGTTCTTGAAATAATTGGTTCTATTTTCTCTTCTTACCCCTGGAGGACTTTGGAGGTTAAGTAACTGGAAACATAAACACTTGGGTATATTTTCCAAACTCCCCATGTCTTAGTCTCTGCAATGGCAATAGAGAATACTAACACTAATAATAGCAATACTAATGATAGTTGTTCTGTAGGCTTGTGATGATTAAGGGGCAGATAAATGAAGCTCTTGGTTTAAATAATTATAGTAATTATTCTAAAGTTAATAAGTTCCTTTTCCAATTCTAGCAGATGAAGGAATTCCAAGGGGGCTGAAATGTGTCTTCAGTTGGTTCTGGTGCCCTCCCTGGCCAGGGCCCAACAACAATTCAGGACAGTTTTACTCTGCTACAACTCATTTGCACTTAAATGCATCTGACCTACAGTCAGCTCAGGAGACTAACTCTAGAGGAGTAATTACATTTTAGCAGGAGGCAATGACTTAAGTCAAAGAAAGATCTCTCTTGGTGGTAATTTGGAATCAGTTTAGTCCAGTTTGAGAGATACCCTTAGGAGAAAAGCAATCTTTAAATAGTTCAGAGTCTATGGAATAGTCTACTACTGAATTCTGACAGCCAAGGGAGTGTAAGGGTGTCCAATCAGACCCTTTTCCTCAACAGACTGTGAACTCATTCTTGATGCCAAGGAATGAACTAGAATTTACTGGTGATTCTTTTCCCTCTTGGATTCCTCCCAAAATTAACTGAATTATCACAAGATTCCTCATCATTAAAAGGCTTCAAGACTCAAATGGAAAAATACCTCACGGTGAAATTTCAAGAACTCTGAATGGCTGCAGAAGGTAGTGTGTGTGGGGGAGGAGACTATCCTGATTGTCTTCAAATATAATCCGAGCAAAGGAACATTCATTGAGTCCCAACATTCACTGAACATTGCACTATCATGGGTATTTTCACATGGGAAATTATCCTTAATTCCCATGCATAATTAAAGAAAGGTATTAGTATTCCATGTAGCTTTTATTGCCACATATTCATTAACAGGATTGTGAAAAATAAAGAAAAACTACACATATAAAAATAAAAACACAATTTCATCATGAAGACCTAATAGCTATGAATTATTTTTGTGTGTTTAAGTTGTAATATTTTTCAGCATATGCATGATATATTTTATAGAATTTACATTATACCAGACATAAATTATGAATCCTGATCTTTTCACTTAGTATATACAGTTTAACATCTGCATAATATTCCATCATATGGATATTTATGAATTTAGATAGTATTATCTTTCAATAGGAAATGTACAGGAATAATGCAAAACAGACAACAATCTACACTTTCTGCAGGATAACTCAGTTATAATAACATAGCAAATTGGTAGAATAGATTATATAATATAAATTAACATCAAAGCACTATTTAGTTGCTGTCAGTGAAATTTATTTGCCCAGGACATTTGCAGTTTATTTATAGCTGTCATAAAGGTGAATTTCTGAAATATATTCTCAGAAAGGTTCTGATGGCTTTAATGCTTTATGTGCCCACACTGGTATTTAAAATTTTTATGTAAATGAAAATGCCAGGGGTGAAAACCAGCTTCCAGGTACCTGATTCTACCCCTCCTTCTTTCCATTTGTGACCTTATATTTTGGTACAGTTAGCCCTAATGGAGAAAATATCTATTGTTCAGAGCAAGTCAACAGAAAGAAATAGATTTGTGTTGGTCTGTCTATGGTAAAGTTCTCATCAAAGTGGAGCTCAAGCAAGTTTTCCTGTGTGCATGGCTAATTAGTAGCAGCTTTGGAGCAGTAATCACATACCTGGAATGGACCACATATAGATTGATGTTTTCAGACAAGCCCACCTTATAGATTTTTCTACTCTCTGTAAAGCATCAAGGAATATCTCAATATGAATATCTGTTTTAAAGTGCAGAGCAATTCTCTCCCAGAATCCCTGGAAATAAGTTTATAAATAAAAATTTCATGATATTCAGGTTATGTTTATAATACATAATCTGTTGAATCTATCTATCTAATGTATCTATTTATACGTAGATCTCTTTCTCTCTCTCTTTCTCCTCACCCCCCTCTCTCTCCAGTAGAGGGAGTGCTCTTGGGAATAACTATTACAAGAATGTTCTTCCTGGGTGCTTAACAACTTATTGACTGCTTGGTCTAATCAATGGCAGGTGTGGTTTTCTATACACATCCTCTCTTTTGGCTTTTGGCTTTAGATCAGAGTGAAGGGGAGAATGGAACTAGGGAAGAATGGCTACTGAAAGATTTACCAAAACTTATTTAACTCCCAGAAGGCTGGATATTCAGCAAGTTCTACCTTTTATATTATTAATAATGCTGTGGTTAATGTATTTGTGCCTAAATTCTTGTCTGCATGTCTTATTACTATGTAGGAAAGATATTGAGAAATGAGCTTCTAATTCAAAAGATCTAAACATGTTTGTGTCTAAGTTACTTTCTAGAAAGTACATTTCAGTTGACAGTCGCCAGCAGTGCATTAATATATGTACCCGCTCACATATTAGTTGTTCTTAAAGGCTAAAATGGCTTAAAGACTCAAAGAAGATCAGCTTTGATGGTGGACTTTCAAGAACATGACAGGTTGTAGAAGAAACTGCATTTAGAGAACACTTCTGGGAGCATCCTTCAAATGAAATAAAGCTAACATTTTGACACCTACTATATACTGTAGTAGATGCTTAGGTAAGATTATTTTATATTATCTTCAAAAAATCTCCAGCAGATTAGTACTTTATTCCTATGATTGCATTTTTGGAAACTATCTCAGAGAGGTTAATTGACTTGCCCTTGATCAAACATCTTGGGTAATGTTCGGGCTTCTCACTGACACATATCAGACAATAAAACAAAATCAGACTACTCTGCCTCCCAGATCATATGGTATAAAGGGCCAACAACTCAGATGATTAGACTTCCTTCTCTGTGGCCCTTCATCTTATGTTTAATTAAACTGTAGAGTTACAAATACCATTTCACCAAATTCATTACTCATACAAAATCCATGTGTCACATACAAATGACAGTACAATATTGAGAATTTCTATAAAGCTATTTATCACCATCACTTTTAGATATTTACTATTGTTTAATAAACAGCAGATTACTATCTCTTGGCATGATGAGGCAAACATCCATAAAGAGAGGTAAGATTTCAACAACACTTAATTCATGGCAAGGCTAACTGTTTTTTGTGTGGGCTCATTAATAGCTGCTGGCTTTTATAATCAATTCATAATTTTGAAATAATATCAAATGGAATTATTGTAACCACAGAATAAACTAGGATAAGAGAGAACACTCATAGGTGGAAGACAGAGCTGTTTGCCCCTGACGAGTAAGTGTGCATAGATTCTTAGTAACAGCTGCTTCTGTTAAATGCAATCACTTGTTTCCCCTGGCTTCAAATCTTGGGTGACTTGGAAATGAAGGAGAGTTCTATTATATATAATTACTTTCCACAACAAAGAAACAACAGCTAAATGAAGTCAATTACTAATTGGAGGCAGCTTGTCAGATGAGAAGTGGTATAGAGTAATCAATAGTTACTGAAGCTACTATGTTGGAATCACTGGTGGAGATTATCAGAAACATGAATGGTATCTGTTCCTATCAAGACCCTTTTGGTTTCTGTGAACATGGGTTTAAAAATTATATTCCTTTCTTTTTAAAGTTTATTTATTTTTGAGAGAGAGAGAGAGAGGGAGAGAGAGAGAGGAGAGAGCAAGAAGGGGAGGGGCAGAAAGAGGAAGAGAGAAAGAGGGAGAGAGAAAATCCCAAGCAGGCTCTGTGATGTCACTAGAGATCCTGATGCTGGGCTCACTCCTAGGAACTGTGAGATCATGACCTGAGGTGAAATCAAGAGTTGGATGCTTAACTGACTTAGCCACCCAGATGTCTTGTCTTCTTATTCTCTCTCTCTCTTTTTTTTTTAAATAATAGCTTTATTGAGCTATAACCCAAATACCATGCAATTCATGCATTTATGGTGTACACTTCAATGGCATCTCATGTACTTACAAGGTTGAGCAACCATCACCATAATTTTATTTTTTAAATATTTTTAATGTTTACTTATTTTGGAGAGAGAGAGACAGAAACAGAGCATGAGTGGGGGAGGGGAAGAGAGAGAGGGAGACACAGAATCTGAAGCAGGATCCAGGCTCTGAGCTGTCAGCACAGAGCCAGACCCAGGGCCCGAACCCACGAACTGTGAGATCATGACTTGAACCAAAGTTGGATGCTTAACTGACTGAACTAAGAGGCGCCCTATTCACTATAATTTTAGAACCTTTCATCACCCTCAAAGAATCTGTTCCCATTATCAATAATTCCCATTACCCCAATTCCATCCTTCCCATCCCTAAATGGCCCCATCTTATGTTTTAGGGACCCCTGGTGCTTCAAGATATTTATCATTACCTATAAACAATGAAAACTCAGAGTGCTGATCGCTAGACAGTTTGACAGCCTGTGCTGCACCTTGAAATTATTATGCTCCCTTTTAAAATATTCTGTATTTACTTTCTTAACTGCATACTTATTTCTTTTCTTTTCCAGAGGTCTCCGAGGAATAGAGCCACCTTTACTAAATAGTGGTAGTCAAGGTCAGTTAGCCAGGAAGTAAAGGGCGAAAGAAAATGTAGTTTCTTTGATGATTAGACACAACATTCCAGAATATCCAGAGGGGAGGAAGCAAACTCTCTTTTAATATTGGACCCACCATAGAAGCGTTAATGTTGCAACTCAACAGTGCAAGCATGGCGAGAGAGGATGTAGAAGGGACCACAGTTGGTTCAAAGAGAGCACAATCTGAATAAGTCAAAATCTGCTTTTACTATCTAGCCTTCCTTGATGGTTATAGATCCCTAGGATCTTTTTGAATTTAGTAACACCTGTTTATCTGAACAAAGGTTGTTTCTTATTCAGGCAGAAGTGCAGTAGGTTCGTAACTTAGTGCCAAGAGACCATTAGCACCGTGGCCTTATTCTTCATCTATACTGGAAGGGAGTTGGTCTGTCCAACATGATCCCAAAGATTGCTTTCACCTTATTGTCTATAGTTGTGTGACTACATTGTCTGTGTTGCCCAATTTTTATCCTAGGAAATGAACAGCATTCACAGTTTATAACCATTGGGTTCTTAAAATACAATATCATCACAGAATCTAAAGAGGTAGGAAATTTTTCCTGGAAAACGAAGACACTACCAAGTCAGTGAGAAGCCGCTTTACCCAGGCCCTCATATGGTATGCCTACTGAAAATTATTTAAAGTATCTGATTAAAGTATTGGTTCACCTAGTGAAATATGTGTTTACCCTTAAGTGGTTTGATGGAGATCAATCTTCTCCCAAGACAGACTTTCCACCTTCATCAATCAGTGCCCTTCACCCTCATCTCACACATGCATGCACACACACACGCACACACACACATACAGCATGGGAAGCTCCACCCCTGAACTCCTGTTTATACCCTACTATCCTCTAAAACCATTCAGGCTATTTCTTTCCAGGATCTAGAGCTGTCTGGGATGCCCAGTGTATGTGATAAAAGCAAGGCTGCCAGAAGAGGTTGAAAGTTTGACAAGTAAACTGAGACCAGAGGACAGGTGGGGAATGGGGTCAGAAAGGATTCAAAGCACAGGGAGAAGTCCCTGGGAAGATCTGAAGCTTCCCAGAGTACAGGTGGCTTTGCTAACAGTTTAGAGTTTTGTATGTTGTGTGCATACTTCTGTGTGTGTTTCTGGTGGGGGAGGATGATGTTGATGCTGAAGAGGTAAACAGGACTTTGGAGATCAGATTTCATACTTACTGGGTTCTTGACACGTGTATTGCTTCATAGATGCTTTCTCTTAATGCTCATAATCACAAAATTTGAGGACAGACAAAGCAATATATGGGAGGCTCTGAGAGCTCCAAGTGAGGTCATTCATCCAAGTGAGTTAAATTTTAAAAAGATCACACTGGAGGGAAAAAAAAAAAAAAAGATTACCTTGGCAGTCTTGAAGAGAAAGGATTGGGAAGTGATGCCTCTCAAAGTTAATACATATAAGGATCACCTGGAATATGTGTTTAAAATGCAGATTTCTCTTCTCCCTCCAGAGACTATGGCTGGGAAGATTGAATAAAATTACCCTGATGTAATGCATGAGAGTGTCTGGAATATAAAAGGTAAAAGTAAAATAAAAAGTAGCTATTCTGCCACCTCTGCTGATTTCTATGGTGATAACGTTATGATAATTAGCCAATTAGGATCTAGGAAGTGGGGGTCACACCTGAAAAGGTAGGTCCCGCCCAATGTCAATTACCTGCCAGGGGCACTTAATCTCACTTGTCTGGTTCTTTAAAGGAAGAATTCCCCAAGTCTAAATGGACCTTAGAAAAACCTGGGTATCTTTCAAAAATATGATTTCAGAAGTAATTCAATTAGATTTGGGTGTGGGGAATAAGTATTTGAATTTTTATAAAGATCATCAGGAAATGTTAATATGCAGATAGATTTGAGAACTGCTGACCAAATTACAAAACCCTTATTTTTACCTTGCCCTGGGTCATTTGTCAACAATGTAGATTCCTGGGTTTAACCCCAAATATATCTAACCATATTACTTGGAGGGTGGTGGTGATGGATTATCTCATATTTCTAGGTACCCCAGTTGGATTTTTATGCACATTAAAGCATTAACCACTGCCTTAGAGATATGGGTTGCATACAAGTAATATCTTATCCATCACTGAATCTTTTTTTAAAGATAGTTTTTTAAAATATTTTATTTTTAAGTAATCTCTATACCCAATGTGAGGCTCCAATTTACAACCCCAAGATCAAGAGTAGCCTGCTCTACTGAAAGCCAACCAGAAGCCTCTTCTATTATTTTATTTTATTTTATTTTATTTTATTTTATTTTAAGGGAAGGGCCTCTGCCTTACTCATTTTTTTTTTCCTTACTCATTCTTGAATGGTGTACAACTTTTATCCTCATGCTGGACACACAGGGACATTAAATATGTATAGATTACTAAATTATCTTACGATGCATTTAATGCTTCTTAAATTTAGCAGAACACAAAATATGTACATAGGTTCTAACACCAGACATCACTGCTTTCTTCTTTTTTAATCTAAAGTCAACACGGATGCAGTTAATTTTAATGGAATATTCTTTGTTTTGCTTTTTCTTCTTTCAGTGTAAATGAAGAGGTGAAGGGTATTTAACAAATACTGGGTATCTTCTTCCTTCCAGGATGCTGTACTCTTCACAGACACAGCCTACCTAATAGGCATCAAGTTATAATAAATCTGAAATGCAGGATTTTCTATGGGTTAGTTAGGTATATCCCAACACTAACTTTTCATTTATCTTGTCCAACCTATGCTTGCTTTATTTTTTCCAGTGTGAGGTAGAAACTCTGAACAGCCAAACAAGCAGAAACTCAGCACCTGGATAAAGGCTACTGCTTTTGCAATCATTTTTACTTCATCTCTTTTTCATGGTGGTGATGTTCCAGGATTTTATCATTTCTTTGCAGTGGCATTTGTGCAGGTAATTAGCCGCTCCCTATCCCTCAACGGCAAGGGAAGGCAATTGGCCTTATTTTTGAAGTGTATACCTTCGTTGGGTTTTTTTTGTTTGTTTTTTTTTGTTTTTGTTTTGTTTTTTGTTTTTGATAGTTCATCAAAAAAGTAGTAGGCTCTTTAGTCAAATTTTATGCTTCTCAATTGTCCCATTAGTGAATGTAAAAATAATCTATCCAACGGGAAGAAAGGCCCATCACAAAAGGTAGAACAGTAATCCTGATATGCTCAAGATAAATTATTTGGGGACTGGTAATATATATTTATATAAACATATTTTTTCAGTAGTAAATCTAATAAATGTTATCTTTTACATTTTATTTAATGATGCTTTTGAGAGTTTGATGATCCATTCTATCCTATTTTGCACAAAAATCAGGGCAACATTAAAAAAAGGGTTGAGACATAAAATAAATGTTTTAAATAGCTTGATATATAACTCTTCTTGAAACTCAGCCACTTCAAAAAGAATGGAGTTTATGATCTGATTTTTAAACCTTCTGTTCATATTTTTTCAGCACATTTAATGACCGTGAAGGACAAATATCTTAAAATTTGATATGATTTGTGAATTCATATTATAAAGCTCTATCATACCTACAATGTATAGAGAAACCGGAGAAAGAGCTCAAATATTCTGCCTCTGTGCAACTACTGCTACCCTGAAAAGACTAAGGAAGGCACAGTGACCTCTTAGGATTGTCCAGGAAGGACAGAGGAGTTGGGGACAGTGGCTCCAGGTAGCCAACGATGTCATTCTAGAGTTATCATTTTAACTCCCTGGGCTTTCTCATGCCCTACCAGAGGTGACCACAGAACTTCAGATTATTCAGACCCCAGGGAGATGTGGATGTGTAGAAGGTGACACAGAGCCTTCTGTTGGAGACTTGTGGGCCCTGGGGCCTGGGTTCTGCCTCTGGATCTCCATGTGCTTTTTTTCCTCCATCTGCAGGAACCATGCCTACTTCTCTTTGTTGCTCCTGATTCTCTAATAGCTTCTTCTCATTCTATGTCCCCTAGAAGTAGTTCCTCCACCCTTTTGTCCCACATGTATTATTCCAGGTGTCAAATGATTATCGACTCTTCCTGTCTCCAGGCTGTAAAACCCAGTTTGCTTCTTCTGCTCACTGTGCCCTACCCATGTGTTTTGCTTCACCACTGCCTTCCTGTCCGCTGCTATCATGTCCATTACATTATGAGGAAAACCTCCTGAGGGTAAGATTATTTTCTGTTTCCAAATCCCCGTTGTCCTTCTCAATTCACTTTCTGAACAAGTGCTGTGTGCCAGGATTCTGCTAGATATCATTGAATCTCAGATGACGGGAGAGGTCTAAAGTTAACTCACAGTGGAGCAGGAGACAATGCGTCTGGAGACAGGGCTGGCATAGTGGGTTCCACAGAAGATCAGAAGGCTAAGGAAGAGCAGACTCCAGGAGAAAATGCTCTGGAGGCTTGTTGATGCTGCCCTGATCCTGCTACCGTACCCCCACTGGCAGGTTTATCTTTCACGATACAATTAGAAACAAAACTTGGACCCAATACGAACCTCCTATAAGTCTCCATGTACAAATGAAAAGGGTATCCCCTTGGGGTGCCTGGGTGGTTCAGATGGTTAAGCATCCAACTACTGATTTCAGTTCAGGTCATGATCTCATGGTTCCTGATTTCAAGCCCTGCATGGAGCTCTGCGCTGACAGCACGGAGCCTGCTTGGGATTCTGTCTCTTCCTCTCACTGCCCCTCCTCCTCTGTAAACAAACAAACAAACAAACAAATAAACAAACAAATAAATAAATAAAGGGCATCTCCTCTTTCTTCTACAGTCTGCTTCTGATGTGTCCACCCCATATGGCCCAGCTCTCCCCTGTCTCTGCTCTTATACCTGCCCATCCCTTCTCCCTTATCCCTGCTTTTCTCACAGGAATATTCCATCAATCTCAGAGTCTTCCCCAAGAGGAAATGCCGTATGATGGTCTAAGAAGAGTAACCACTCAGCCTGAAAACAGAAATCAACTGTTGGCCTTGTTGACTTGTGTTTTTCATTGAGCTCTGATGACTTATCTCCTTATCTGCTCTTACTGGCACACCCAGAGTGCCCTGACCATTCCAAAAACAGCAAGTTTCCAAAACAAGCAAAACTCCTTTTAAAACCTTTGCATACCTATATTCTCTGCTTTGAATTCTACATGGCTGTCTACTATGATTGTGTCTCAACTAAGGCATTATATCCTTTCACAAGAATCTTTTGATGACTTCCCCTCTTCCTCCAACCCCATCACACTGGCTGCCCACCATAGGAATGTCTCCTTTCTGCACCTGTCTGTATCCAAACTTCTCTGTGGAGCTCGGCACAGCTCTCCAGGGCAATGCCCACTGGTTGGTTATTGATTGCTCACCTGCCTCAAGGGCAGGCTCCATGCCTTCCACTCCTGAAGCTTCATCACCAGTCTGGCATCTTACACACAGGAGGAGAAGATTTGCATAGTGTATATGTGTGCTGCAATGAGGCATTGAAAACAATGAAAAAAAATGGGACAAAAAAAAAATCCGTGGAGGGAATAGTGTTTCCAATGAAGTGAAAACATGAGAATGTGGATAGTAGATGGGATGGATCTAAGACAAAGGAGGGAGCTCAGCATCAGCAGCAAATTTAAGAGGATGACAGAAGCTACCTCAGGCTTTGTGGCTTCCTGAATATAATCCAGGACCCGAGTGGAGGTAAAACAATACAACATAACAAAAGTAAAAACAAAAAAACCTCTTCATTCTCCTCTTGCTCAAAATAATGACAAGGAGCCATTGTCCACAGATTTTCACAGATCCAGGTATCCCATCGGACAGATTTCTCTCTAAAATC
The DNA here is from genome assembly GCF_023721935.1 of Panthera uncia. Lineage (NCBI taxonomy): Eukaryota > Metazoa > Chordata > Mammalia > Carnivora > Felidae > Panthera > Panthera uncia. The sequence goes on along the minus strand of NW_026057584.1, from coordinate 106,751,748 downwards.
AAACTACAGCATTTCCTTAGTGTTCAAGTTAAAGAACCTAAAATATAACTCCTCTGCTTAATTGATAAGGAACAATATTTTCTGAGAACTTTATGGAGGAAGGAATAAATATCTTACTTCCTTTGAAGAATTTGGGTATTTATCATCAACAACTTTACATTAAAAAATAAGTAATAAGAAGCATTAGAAAAAATGGCCCAGCAGTCAACTTCTTATAACAAAATGCCATATGTGTCATTATCAGATAAAACTGATATGCATAACCTCCTGTTTTACCCAAATAATTCATAATTATTTACCCATCAGTTGATTCACATAGAAGTGAGATAAAATAGTGTCCAGGATTAAATTTATTCATGGAGATATCCACAAAAGAAAATAGAAACATCACGGAATAATAGAGAGAAAAGAAAGTGTGAAACTCTTTTATTTTTTGAGAAAACACACTGCTAATGAGTTTCTAACACATCATCAGCCAAGGAATTAGCCAGCATAAAAGGCATGTGTTAGGCCTTTTGTTCATTGCTGTTGGTTGATTTCTTGATGGCTGAGTGAGGACAGAGTTAGAATACCCACCAAGAGTAATTACAACACTCAGGGATTCTAGAATTCCAGTGTTGAGAAGGGATCCTCTTCATTATAGAGCTCAAATATTCATTCATTTGTCCTCATTATTCCTCAAGCGTCACTGACCACATTTCCCCCAGGGCAGGCTCTGTCCTCTACCCTGGTGACACAGCCATAAAAACCTAGTATCACCTCATATCTAGTAGTCCAAATAGATGTGTTTGGTGATTTTACAGTGATGGACTGGAAGAATAAAGGATTCTGTAGGGCAGTGGCAAGGGAAACAGGAAAAAAAAAAGAACTAATGTCTTAGTTTATTAAATAAGTTTAAAAAAACATGTAATAAGTTCAGGGTCAAACTTTTGAGCATTAGGAAAATGAATATGAATATGCATTATGTACAAATAATATAACTTTATTATTTTAGTTTTTATTTACATTTTATTTAGTTAACATATAGTGTCATATTTGTTTCAGGAGTAGAATTTAGTGGTTCATTACTTACATGTAACACCTAGTGCTAATCACAAGTGCACTCCTTAATACCCATTACCCATTATCCCATCCCCCTTCCACCTCCCCTCCAGCAACCCTGAGTTTGTTCTCTATATTGAGGAATTTCTTATGGTTTGCATCCCTCTCTTATTTATATAACTTTACATGACATTAAGAATACTGTATCCTAGGGGTGCCTGGGTGGCTCAGTCAGTTAACCCTCCGACTTCAGCTCAGGTCATGATCTCACAGTTCATGAGTTCAAGGCCCGCATCAGGCTCTGTGCTGATAGCTCAGAGCCTGGAGCCTGCCTCGGGTTGTCTCCCTCTCTCTCTGCCCCTCCACTGCTCATACTGTGTCTTCTCTCTCACTCTCTCTCTCTCTCTCTCTTTCACTCTCTCTCAAAAATAAACATTAAAAAACAAAAAAAAACAGAACACTGTAGCCTAAAGATCACTATCATCATTTACTAATGATTGAATTCCATATTTTACCCCACCCAACTTCTGTCAGTCCTTTAAGTAAGGTCAGCATTCAATAGCTAGCTGTTCAGTGCACTGAAAACAACCCTGGAATGGTGGAACATTGGTTCCAGTTGCTAGACCTGTTAGTCATGTGGCCTTGGACAAAATGCATTCTGGGGCCAGCAATACCTGTCCCACCTATCCCCAAAGCACTGATAGGAAGAAAAAAAGAAACCTCAGTATTTCTGGGCTTTGTACATGACTGCCAGGGGTTAAAAATTCAGGACCTGCCACATTCCAATGGACTGGGTTTAGTTCAGGTGCAATCAGTCTCTGTGACTAGTCTCAAAGCTTTCCCTCTAGTCACAAATATTAGTGTGGAACATTCACAGTGCTGTGGGGGAGGGTGTGCGTGTAGAGAAATTCTAGAATTATCTTAAGGATACGGTGAGCACATCTTTCTTGAGCTCTAGGCCAAAACCCAGGCTGCTTAGGTAGCCCTATGCTGGGTCTCTACCCTCACCTACTCAGATATATTCTGCTTCTTTGACCATCTCTCTCATTCCCCCATGAGACTGTAGTTCCCTGAGATTTATACCTTGTTCATCACCCCCATTCCTCTAGCCAAGATCCTTCTCCTGCACCTACCCCCATACTGCCATTTTGTCTGAGTCCTACTCACCTCAACATTGAGCTCCAGTTCCACTCTGATGAACCCAGGGCCACTCCACTTCCCAAGGCCTCTCTCTCCTCTGGTCACTTAGGGTACTTGATTTCTTCATGGTTTTTGCAAACTGATTGTATATCACTATGCATTCCTAGTTATCTGTTATATGCTTTGCTCCTCGATCTGTATTAATCCTCTTGAAAGGAAAAAAAAATGTCCCTAGCACAGTGTTTTGCTGGTGGACATAAAGGAAACAGATATTGTAGACTTATGGAATGCTAGTTACAAATGTCATATTTTTTTTTGGCATGTGGTTAGTATTCATCTTTGATATTTCCATTTATAGATGACACTTTTTCTTTTTTCAACCACAATGCAGAAAGTAAAATAATTATAGTATGAAATTTGTTGAAATGACTCCTCTTTCATTGAAGTACAATTATATTAATGCCACCTTGGCTGTTTCCTTCTGAAATGGATTTGTCTTCTTTTTATTAAAATATCACTTTTAAAAACCATATCAGCTCCTGAAAAGGACTCTTTTATCCTTTTTTTCAATTAAGAGATTATATGAGAAAGCCTCATCCCTTTCCCCTAATACTATTGTTTAAGGAATACATAAAACTAGCGGGTGGCAAGAGTTTTGAGAGTATAAAGCCACTTAGGAAGCAGTTTCACAAAAGATAAACTTTTAGAAATGATGCTTTATACAGAACTTTAAGGTTGGAGTGCGTATTTTGCATGTCTGAATGGGAATTACTTGAAAATATGGAGAAAATATGATCTTCCTCTAAATAAATGGATGAATTACCAATCATCATTTCATTGCAATCATCTTTTTGTTAGTTGTACAAGAATAATGAATTGTTTCTCTTATGTGAGTAAAAGAATTAGCCTCTGTAAATGGAATGATTGCCCTTGTCAGAAACAAATCAATTTTCATAAGGACCTTTTTAAAGGACCTTTTAATAATTCAGTTTGGCTGAGCATTGTAGATTAAATTAATTAAATAGAATGTATGAAAAGTACCTAGTTAAGACACTGATCATCATCATTATTACTACTAATACAATTTACATTTTAAAAATATACAGAGTAAAAATAATCAGACAAAAAAGAATGTTGACTATGATATCATTTATGTAAAATTCTAGAAAATGTAAAGTAATCTACATTGAGAGAAAACAGATCAATGGCTCCTAGGGATGGGTGTTGGAGTGATGATTTACAAAGGGAACCTGGGGAATGATAGGTTCACTACCTTGACTGTGGTGATGTTTTCACGTCTGTGTGTTTCACACATGCCTAAAACTCATAAAATTATATACTCTCAATGTGCACACAAATATATTGCATTCAGTTACACTCCAACAAAGTTGTTAAATATTACTCTTCACATATTCTCAATGATACTATATCCAGTTATTGGACTGTGACCATCTGTTTCACAGCCCCTCACCTTGCTGCCCGCACAGTGCTTCCTGCCCGGCTCCCTAAGGACTCCAGCTTACATTGTGTGTCCAAACCAAGCTGTGGTCTGTTGGAGGCAATATCTTCCCTTTTGAAACTTCAGAACCCTCACTCAGACCCTTCATCTGCTCAAATCTATTCTGAAGGAAGCACCAACATTTTATTCAGCACTCAAAAAAAATTCGGAACCCAAAATACATTCACACACACACACACACACACACTCTCTCTCTCATTTTGTTTCAACAGATATCAACATGTTCAGACAAAGGCATGGAATTATCTCACTGCATTGGCAGGCATATGGATGGATGGAAAGTAGGTTAGGGTGTGGCGCTACCCATAAGGGTGATGTATTCCATTCAAGATCAGCTCTACATAGATCTTTGTCATGCATGTATTCACTTATTCCCTCATTTATTTATTCATTTCTGCAATATATGTTATTCAACACCTATAATGGATGAGGCCTGGAGCTCAGTCCTGAGGATTCAGGACAGGAAGAAAATAATCCTCCTGTCCTTCTGCCTTCATAGAAGAAAGCAAGAAATAGATAAATATTTATGATGAAATGTGAGTTATTAAAAAAGAGTTCTGGCAAAAGTCATATCCTCATCCAATGTGCCCCTTCCTGTTTTTCATTCACATGCACATCATTATGCATTTTCTGTGCATGTGTCTCTATATAGGATGTAGAATAATTTTATATTTTTATGATTTATATTAAAAGAATATGAAAATTTCTGAATAAGGGTTTCAAGCACTCAATTCTTTTAGAGAAGTCATAGAGGCTCTGGAGGAGGTGATATTGATTGTGTGTCCAGCATCTTCAATATTACTATCATTAACCTATATCTCTGGTGTCATTAGCATTTTTTTTCCTTCCGCCCAAGAGTGAAGCTTCTAAATAATCCACATATCACTATTCATATTGCACATAAAGGTGTCATTGCCACTAACTTATTTCACATTCATTTATATGACTTTACTCCTATATTTTCCAGGTTTTCCAGGCATCTTAAGACTACCGGAAAATTCTGTTTAGTTTAGGAAAATGGAAACGAGAAACAAAACCAGTAAGTCACTTCCCACCCCGGGTGAAGACTTGACGTCTGGGAAGGACTGGTGAAGTCTGTAAAGGAACACGAATCAGAAATGAGCATGCCCTTTCTTTTACCTTAGGTGTGTTCTGTTCTGCCCAGGCCTTCTGTCATATATCCAGAAAATACTAAAACAACTTTTTCTTTGACTTTGCGAATCAGGTAGAAAAAGCCCATTCACCGAACATGCTGGCAAACATACAATGATATGTCACAAGATTTATTCTCAAGACTCCAATTAAGTGAAATATACTTTGAAGAAAATAAAAATCAAAAACAGTGTCAAAAATCTATTATATTGATAGCATTGAATGCAAATATTCCAAAAGAAGAACAATCTAGAGTTAATCGTCTGTGTTTCCACCTTAGGAAACTAGAAGAAGTAAAACAACTTAAATCTGAAGCAAGAAAAAGAAATAAAAACAATTAGAACATAAAGCAATGAAATGAAAGCAGGAAATCACTAGAGAAATCCACAAACCAAAAGCTAGTACTGTGAAAAGATCAATAAAATCAATAAGCCACTGGCCAGGCTAAATTTTGTAAAAAGTGAGAAAACACAAATTATTAGTATGATAAATCTGATCACTACCAATCTCATGAAAATTAAAAGGATAGTAGAGGAATATTATGAGCAACTCTATGCCCACAAATATGATAACCCAATGAAATGGACCCATTCCTTGGAAGACACAAACTGCCAAAGTGCATAAAAGAAAAAAGAAAAAAATAGTTGATCTGAATAGGTCTATAACTATTAAAGAAATTGAATTAATAATTAATTACCTTCACAAACGGAAAGCACATGGCTCAGATAATACAATGTTGAATTCTACCAGACATTTAAGGAGGAGTTATATCAATTATCTTCAATCTCTTTCAGAAGATAGAAGCAGAGGGAATATTTCCTAGCTCATTCTATGAGGACAGAATTACCCTAACACAAAAACCAGATGGACATTACAAGAAAAGAAAACTATAGATCATTATCTCTTATGAACATAGATGCAGAAATTCTCAACAAATTATCAGCAAATATATTCCATAAAAATATACAAAGAATTATGTACCATGGCCAAGTTTTATTTATTTCAGGTACACAAGGCTGGTTCAACATTTGAAAATCAATTAAGGTAATTCATCATATCAATAGTCTGAAAAAGAAAATCACATTATCATGTCAATCAATGCAAAAAAGTATTTGAAAAATTCTAACACCTATTCATGATAAAAACTCTCAGTAAACAAGGACTGGAGGGTAACTTTCTCAACTTGATAAAGGTTATCTCCAAAAAGTTAGAGATATCATAATTGTAAGAAACTTGAAACTTCCCCACTTTGATCAGGTACAAGGTAAGGATGTTCTCTCTCATCACTCCTTTTTTAAACATTGTCTGGAAGTTCTTGCTAATGCAGTAAGGCAAGAAAAGAAAACAGGGTGTGCATATATTGGGAAAGAAATAAAACTGCCTTCGTTTGCCGATGACATGATCATCTATGTTGATATTTGAAAGAATCAACCAGAAAACTCCTGGAACTAATAAGCAATTAATTATAACAAGGTAAGAAGATACAAGGCAAATACATGAAAGTAAATTACCTTCCTACATAGTGATAATGACCACGTGGTATTTAATTTAAAAACACAGTATCATTTATGTTAACATCCCCAAAAAGAAATACTTAACTATAAACCTAACAAAATATATAAGATCTATATGAAGAAAAGTATAAAATTGTAAAGAATACAATCAAAAACCTAAATAAATGGAAAGATATTCCATGTTCATGGAAAGGAAAACTCAATGTGTTCAAAATGTTAGTTTTTCCCAATTTGGTGTATAGACTCAATGTAATTCCAATCAAAATCCAAACAAGGCATTTTATGGATATCAACAAACTGAGTCTAATATTTATATGAAGAGACAGAAGGCACACAATAGCTAACCCAATATTGAAGGAGAGTAAAATTGGAAGACTGACATTACCTCATTCCAAGACTTACTATGAAGTTACAAGGATCAAGAATTTGGTATTGGCAAAAGATTAGGCGAATAGATCCATGACACAGAACAGAGAGCATAGAAATAGACTCATGCAAATACAGAAAACTGATCTTTGATAAAGGAGTAAAGGCAATACAGTGTAAGGAAGACAGTTTCCTCAACAATACTGGGAAAACTGGAACAAAATGAACTCTCAAACCTTGCTGGTCAAAATGCAAACTGTGGAAATACAGTTACTTTAGAAGGTATTTGGGCATGTTTTACAAAACCAAACATGTCCTTACCATACTATCCAGCAATCACACTCCTTGATACTTGCTCAAAAGAGTTGAAAATTTATGTTTACTCACAATTCTGAATATAGTTATTTATAGCTTTTTTATTTATAATTGCCCAAACTTAGAAGCAACCAAGATGTCTTTCAATAGGTGAATGGATAAATATATTGTGGTACATCCAGATACTGGAGTATCACTCAGTGCTAAAAAGAAATGAGCTATCAAGCTATGAAAAGGAATGGGAGAATATTAAATGCATACTTTTAAGTAAAAGAAGCAAGGTGAAAAGTCTATATACTGTATGAATCCAAGTATGTGACATTCTGGAAAAGGCAACACAATGAAGACAGTGAAAAGATCAATAGTTGCCAGACAGAAAGGGGGAAGATAAATAGGCAGAACACAGAGGATTTTTAGGGCAGTGAAAATACTCTGCATGATATTATAATGACAAATATAGATTATTATATATTTGTCCTAACTCAAAAAATGAACTAAACCAAGAGTGAAACTTAATGTAAACTGTGAACTTCGGGTAATTATGATGGGCCAGTGTTGGTTGATTGTATCAAACGTACCAACTTGGTGGGGCATATTAACACTGGGGGAGGCTGTGCATGTTGGGGGTGTGCAGGGCATATATGGGGGATCTCTGTGCCTTCCTCTCAATTTTATTGCTCTACATAAAAATCTCTAAAAATCAAACTATATGCTACATGCTTCAGAATATTTAGAATTTCAAGCTGTGGCACATTTTATGTAGGTATTTAGGCCTTTATTCATGCTATTTAAAGAGGAGAAGTTTGTCTCCCATTGGCATTGCTGAAAGTTTTTTTAAGGGCACAATGTGAAACTCTTTTCCTTCCCCATGCTTCTGACTCATATGTTCTTCTAATAAAGGATGTTGTGAAGTATTTGTTGGTTTTATTTTTTCTTCCTCCTGTGGCTGCTGTGGGCAAAAGCACTCTGACATTGATCTCATTTCGGAGATGCCCTGTCCTAAGGCTTCTAATCAGCACTGAGCTGTCAGTTTAAATTCCCCAAGAAAGTCTCCTGTGTTAGGGGCTTGTTGTAAGAAATGGCAGCAGGAAATGGAGAGCTCAGGAAAAGAGACATACTGTATTTCAGACTCATCAAGGAATCATTTTCCAATCCAAATCTCTCATCAGGTAGCCTGGTAATTTCTCATGAGGTCTTGTAGTGTCCTTCACTAAGTGACCTTTTATTTAGGTTTCAGTTTCAATTTGCTTTCCAGATAAAACAACAAAGAAAGTCATGGTGCAGTCTAGAAAGAGTGTAACTACAGTACTGAGAGAGAAAGACAAAAATGCATGGCCTTGTATGTATTTTCTTTCTATTTTGCCTTATTAGCTCCTTGTTTATTATCTACAGCCTACGACAGTTAAATAAATACTTAAACTAGTTAAATATTTTTTTGAGAACCAAATATACAGACCTATGCAAGACACTAGCTGAAATGTACAGTCCTTGCTTTTCTTCTTTTGATGAGCTTAAGATCTACTGAGGAGGATAAGTGGGTGGATTTGAATGGAGTAGAAATATTGGGGGGAAGAGGGTGGACACTTCTTTGATTATACATTTTTTATAGTTTTGCTTTATGGAATCAGGTTAATATTTTATGTGTTTTAAAATACAAAATAAAATCAATAAAAATTGGGAAGAAAAACCTCTAAAACTGAATTTAAACAAAAACAAATGGCATAACTGTGTTTCAAACAAATGTTGTAACTACCCTGAAAGAAAAGAGGTATAACTCAAGTAGCTTTTGAATGCAGTATTTTGATTATATACCCTCAGAGTAAAGACATAAATAACTGAACAGATAGTGAACTCTAGCTAGTAAGCTCTTTTTTCCAGTGCTGTGAGTTAGCTGTTCAGAAGGTCCCATGTGTGTATTATAGGCTTCAGCAAAAAATTAAATATGAGAGTGGATTTTTCACTATTAAAGGAACTTACAAATATAGAAAGGGGGAAGAGTAAAATGAATGATGTGAAGTTGGATTTGAATTGAAGGTAAAAGTATGAAGTCAAGGTTTTAGATAGAGATAGGGATCTAGAGATATAAAAACATTGATACTTGTCCATCAATCTACACTCTCTAGTTCCACTGAGTTCAGAAGAGTGGCACACCATAAGTAATAAAAAGACCAAAATCCAAAATTTCTAAATATTTCTCTCCATCAAAAGGAATTAGAGTTCCTTGGAATTCTTGTAAATCATTTTATCTGATTTCAGATATAGGACAGGAAAGTCCAAGATAACTTTTTAGGCCAGAAATATGGAACATCTCAAGAGTGGTGGGGACACATTAGAAGGACAGGAACTCTGTTGAAGGAGCTCTCTGTGGCCTAATTTGAGTGGTTCAGTCATCAAAGTGAATAATGATAGTCGCAGATTATAATCTTCTTAATACAATGAAAATATATATGTACATTCTGATATAAACAGAAAACAGTTTCAAAAATGTCGTCAATATATATTAAGAGTAATTGGTGTTTCATAAAGAACAGGATATTTATATGCTCTCAACGTAATCTCCTACAAATTGCCCATTAATTCCAAAGGGAGGAATGGTAATTTTTCAGGTGAGAATCCTGGTAAACACCATCTTAATTTAGAAATTAAAATTAACATCACCAGTGATGGGGAAAACTGACATTGTGTGTTTCCCAATGTAATTCACTGAGAAGAAAACGATGTAATTACTTTGGTATTCCTACCAAAAATACATAAACAAATATAATCATGGGAAAATATCAGACATTAAAGAAATACAGGGATATTCTAGGAAATAATTAGATTGCAGAGTTCATAAATAAAATTACATTGACTATATTGACAGAGATAGAAATTAGGTTTGAAAATATCAAGAGGGAAGGTCAGGTGAAGATAGAGGAAAAAATGTATTCATTCAAGTATCTGATTAGTAAAATTTTAAAAAGTAACTGGACAAAGGTGATAAGGTAAGACAAGTTTTCCTTGGTTTATCTTCATATCGTGGTACACCTAGGACACTTGAACTTGTCTCTACTTGGGTCTATGAGCCTAACAATACATTACTTGTTTAAGGTAAGCAGTCATTTACTCTTTAATACAGAAAATTTAATGAAATAGACTCTATTCACCAAGTTTTCTTTTTGTTGTTCTATGAACAGCAATCCCCAATTCTCAATAGCTTACTACAAAAAAGTCTGGAATCTCATTCATGCCCATATGTCTGCCATTGTGCGTGCCCTGTGGCTCTACTCCACATGACTTTTTCATTCTGAGATCCAGGTTAAAGGAGAAGCACTTTGCAGGGACACTGCTGTTCTAGGGCCTATGAGAACTTCTGCTCTCATTCTATAATCAAAGTCAGTTACATGCACAAACATGACATCCATTCAGCAAATAACTGAGGACACACATTGCTGAAGTGTTAACTTTTTCTAAGTGTAAATGTATAAAATATTCATTGTAGATAACTTGAAAATCTAGAAAAAACAGTAAAGAGGAAAACAAAAAAACACAAATATCTTAAGCATTCATGGAACGTTGTTGCTAACAGGATGTTGGTTCATTTCCTTTCATTCTCTGTCTCCACATACACATATCCACACAAATAACATATACATATTTACAAAGGGGCAAATTGTACACACAAATTTATATCTCTTTGCATGCAAGATTATATTTGTAAAAGTTTCCTCATATCATCAAATGGATTTATAGGGTACCTGAATGTCTCAGTCAATTAAGCGTCTAATCTTGGCTCAGGTCATGATCTCACAGTTTGTGAGTACAAGCCCCACATCAGGCTCTTCACTGATGGAATGGAGCTTGCTTGGTTTCTTGTCTCTCCTTCCCTCTGCCTTTCTCCCACTTGTGCACATTCTCTCTCTCTCTCTCTCTCTCTCTCTCAAAAGGAATAAATAAAAAATTGTAAAGATAATTTTATTTATTTATTTATTTATTTATTTATTTATTTTAATGGTTATTTAGTTATTTTTGAGGAAGGGAGGGGCAGAGAGAGAGGGAGACAGAAAATCCCAGGCAGGCTCCATGCTGCCAGCACAGAGCCCAGTGTTGGGCTTGAATTTACGAACTGTGAAATCATGCCCTGAGCCAAAATCAAGGGTCAGATGATTAACCAACTGAGTGACCCAGGGGCTTCAAAGATAATTTTAAATGGATCTACATTAGTCTTCTATAGTGATGGGACACCATTCATTAAAAGTTTTAAATTACTGGATATCAAGCCTATTTCAAATTTTTCTCTTTAAAATAATGCTATGAGGAACACCTGGGTGGCTCAGTAGGTTAAGTATTTGACTCTTGGTTTCAGCTCAGGTCATGATCTCACAGTTATGAGTTCAAGCCTTGCATCAGGTTCATGCTGATAGGGTGAGCTCTGCTTGGAATTCTCTCTCCCTACCCCACCCATGCTCTTGATCTCTCAAAATAAATAACCTTAAAAATGAAATGAAATGAAATGAAATGAAAGAAAATAAAATAAAATCAAGCTATGATAAACAAGTTTTGTGCTTCATCTTGATATTTATGTATGATTATGTTCTGAGGATTACTGAATGAAACCTTCAAACTATTTGAAGTTATTTGGTTGCATGTTACCAAGTGGATTTCCATTTAAAAAATGTCCAATTTATTATGTCTTTGTTCTCAGACATGCTATTGTGTCCATTTTTCTGAGGCTAAGTAAGTTCCATTATACAGCGTTCCTTTGTTAAAATACCCTAGGTCTCTGACATACGACCAGAAAGTGGGATACTTAACTCCTCTCTACTGGGAATATCCATATACACAAGCACCAATATTTCTCCCTTTAAATGGACTTCAGCATTTATTTTATATTTTCCAGGACATAAAAAAGCATCTTGTCCTTTAAAAACTTTTGCTTTTTCTCATCTTAAAATATCAGTTCAGGATTTGAAATGTCGGAGTTCTTTATGCCTCATGTCCTTCAATAAAAAGAAATGTGTATGCAGAAGTCAATCAACACGTTTGATGAGTATAGTGATGGAACAATGGTAAGAAACATACTTTATTATCTCTGACTATCTGAGAGACATCTAAAGACACCTGAGATCTAGCATCTTCTGCATCCACCTGTCAAGCAAGCAGCAGAGAAGGAGAAAAACTCTTCATGCACCCTTCCCCCAAAACCAGTTTCCTTAGCACTCCCCTTCCTGCTGTGATTATTGATCTCATTCATAAAAAAATAACATTTGAGTGATGGCAGGCATTGCATGCTTTGATTCAGTATAAGGAAGGATTTCTTTCCTGAGACTAATTGGTCATAACAGGAGAAAGGAGATCTTATTAGAGGCAAGGGTCACAAGACTACCTTTAAAATTAGGCACTTGAAGGACACATATTTGGTTCATTAAATTATTTATGCATAGTGGTATTCAGGAATCTTATTCTCAAAAACAAAAACAAAAACTGACAACAAAGTTCAGATTTGTGGAGGCCAGTATGCCCAGTGGATCTCATCAAAAAGTACAAGTTTTCTCTTTTTCAATGCCCTTGGTAACAGCTCTCATTGGGACTTAAGGATACTTAGTGAAACACTCTTGTCTAGTGGGATATAAGCTGGGTGGTTGTTTTCACAGAATAACCTCCAGAAGAGTTGCTTTTGTTTTTCTTTGATCTTTGTCAGTGACTGGAGAATGACACATAATTGACTATCACTCTCCTGCCCAATTAAGGAAATATATTTAATCCCTAACTCTATCCATAATCACTGCAGCAGAAAAGAGTCAGACTTTGAGTCTCTGTATCAAGATCTATTTATGTCAAACTCAAATATTAGCATCTGCCCCTTTCTTCCTCACTTTTCATGCTTGCTTCAATTCCCTGAAATGTATTTCTCTTTCTTTGGGGATTGAGTAATTCCTTCTGTCTTATCATAATCAGGTTATGAATCACCTCTGAACACCCCATACCTTTAGGGGCCCTTTTTCTGCCTGCTACACTATCCTGCTTGTGATTCTATCAAAATATTTATCAAGCTGTTTTGGCAGAGATCGTGTCCAGCTCACTTATATGTCTTAATCTGATGGCCTGGAATCTAGCAAGGACACAGTTGTAAGAATCAATGGTCATCTGAACACTTATTTAGTGTCCCAAAATAAATAAATAAAAATGAAGATACCACATGTCAACACCCACACCCTGGAGATTCATAATTTTTCAAGCTTATTTATTCATTTTGAGGGAGAGAAAGCACAAGCAGGGGAGGGGCAGAAAGGGAGGGAGAGAGAGAGAGAGAGACAATGCTGACACAGGGCTAGATGATGACTGTGAGATCACAACCACAAGATCACAACCTGAACCAATATCAAGAGACAGACGCTTACCAACTGAGCCATCCGGGTGCCCCATTCAGACTTTTATACATTGAAGAAGACTCAAGTATCTGAGTGACTGTAATTTGTGAAGCATCACATGGAACATGCTGTATGGTCAAGTTGGGATAACCACAGAAAGCACATAACAGGATGTGTGGAATGACTGCTAACCTCTGGGTTAGGTACAAATTTGTTCCAAACCTGTCTTTCATAGGTCCCAGGACATAGGCTTGCATCTTTCAGAGAGTTGTTTAAAGATAAAGTGTTTGTAGAGCATGTGCTTGTAAAACATGGAGCTGGCTTAGGTTGAAATCTAACCCACACTGCTGGTTCATTGCTTGGTGCCTTACTGTAGGAAATTTGACAGAGTAGATAGCCCAAGTATAGAAAGCAATCTAAAGACACAAGGAAAATAAAAAATTCAGGTGTTCTTGCCTTTAAATCTGTGAATTAATTATCTCCATGGACATATTGGGTCTTACCTCTCTTATAACTGGTTAAATGGAAGAAAATGTTGGAGTTTGCATATAATTTTTTCAATATTTCATTGGAAAGATTTGGTTTCATTCCAAAATGGGTTAGAATTAGAAATATCTTCATCATCATGGTACAGGCATTTTTATGGTGAATTAATCCACAACTGTTAAAAAAATTAATGTTAAGACTTACATCTAGGAAATATAAAGCAATAAATGTCAGCTAAAGTCCTAAGGGAATATATGACATTCCATCAGTCCAGTCTTCAGGGATAAAGGGGGATTGCTGGAGCACAATTGTGAGAATTATTGGAAAAATACAACTATCTATAATTGTCCATCACACATTGTGATGTCTCAATCAAAACATTTCCATATTTCCCTTCTTTCTTTTTTCTTTAATGTTTACTTACTGTTTGTGTGTGTGTGTGTGTGTGTGTGTGTGAGAGAGAGAGAGAGAGAGAGAGAGAAAGACAAAGAAAGAGAAAGAGCATGTTCGCACACTAGCAGGAGAAGGGCAGAGAAAGAAGGAGAAAGAATCCCAACCTGACTCTGCATTGTCAGTTCCAAGCCTGATGGGGTGGTCAATCTCACCAACTGTGAGATCATGACCTGAGCCAAAATCAAGAGTTAGATCCTCAACAAACTGAGTCACCCAGGTGCCCCTCACTCCGGATTCTTAATATAGTGGGTGTGTATTGTAGATCTTCATAACTTCAGTGCCCTGCATAGCCTCACAGTGCATGGACTCAATGCCTATTGAGTTGAAGCACACAGATGTTATTTCCAAAAATAGCAAGTTACATCTAAGAGAATGCTTTGTAAACTATTTTGCTTATAAAGAAGGTCACATTACGTGGGTTGTTCTTGTTAACCATGAGTTGGCAAAAAGAAAAGGGATGACCAATGATAGAAAAGGAGAGTTAGTAGGACAAGGAGAAGGAGGAGATCATACAAAGGAGATCTGTGAACCAGACAGAGCAGATGTGAGAGAGGCGTAGAGAGGGAAGGCAGGAAGAAATGGGAAAGAATAATGGTCAGCAAAGTGATGAGGTACAGTGACAAAAAGGAGGGAGTGAGGCACCAATGGAAAAGGAAAGGGGGGATACTTCAAACACCAAAAGCTTCCCCAGATTCTATGAAACACGTGGATAATGGCATCTCTAATCACTATCAAAACAGAATCTGGAAACAACTGAAGAAAAATTAAATCAGAGTAAACACAAAGGTATGGGGCATACATAATTATGTGGCTATTGAGCAATCATCTCCAATTTCCGGCTTGCTGGTTTTGTGTCTTTTTTTTTTCCTTCTAAACACTTGGATATCTTCCATCCAAACTTGGAAAATAAAGCCTGGGAAACAGGTTTGAATGAATTGCAGACACATCATTTTTTGCTAATTTACTAAAATAGCACATTTACAACTAAAATGAGAGAAAACTGTTAGAGGCAAAAAAAGGAGACGTATTTCCATGCCCCTCTGAGCATTTCAGCATGTGTATAATCAGCTCACATTCAAGAGGAAACAGTGTTCGGCTACTTAGCTGGCTCTGTACTGCTTGAAAATCTTGGTTATTTTGTATTTTTTTAAACATAGACTTCAGGCTGCCCTAATTAAATAAGAGAAGTTTTATTATCAGCAAAAATGGCGTTAGACCTGAGGCAGCTTTAGATGATAGAGTTGTTTTTCTTCGTTTGGGAAAAGTAAGAGTAGGGTTAGAGGAAAAGGAGGGATTGACATTTTTGTTAAAAACATCAAGGGGACTTTTAAAAATATTACCCCAAGCACCAGTGCTCCTGGAGAACAAAGGCAGGAGTTCAATGTCTATGCCTCCTTCAGCCTATCACCTAATTTCTAAAGTGCCCTAAATTCACCTGACTTTAGGAAATCAGCCCATCAACCACATTGAAATCAATGGTTGTCATGGTGAGAATATTCCTGGAATTATTTCCAGGACCTTTTTAGGTCACAGCAACAAAATTGCTCATGGACTAGAGCTAAATGTTTCAGCATGAACAGCCTTGTAGACTCTTCAGATCATAAAATATTAGATTTAGAGGAAATCTTGGGGATTATTTCATCATCTCTCTTTAGGATCCTTTTAAAGATGGGGAAATGGTGACCCAGAGTAAGAGAGAGACTGATCCTAGGTCCCAGGAAGTTGGTGACCAGGCTAGGACTGCTCATAACTTCCAACCTCCACTCCCCTTCCATGCTTTCTCACTGCCTAGAAAGAGGAACACAAAGTAGAACAAGAAGGAAAAGCTTTCCAGCATTGAGGCTGTCTTCCTTGGAAGTAGACCAGTAGAGTGCCTTTAAAAGATGATTCTTTTCTTTTTCTACTTCATAAGGCTGAAGGAACTCAGTACTTCAGCTCTTCATAGTGTCCCCTTTGTCCCCCAATGGGCAGTTTCCCCCCTTTTTTTGAAAATTGGCTCTATGTTATAATATTTTGCATGGCTGATGTAATGAATTTTGACCTTTGTGGATGTCTTTTTAAAAGAGAAATGTGGGACAGAGGCAACATAGGACAAATAAACACATGTCTGAGAAATGGCTCTCTATCTCCTTCTCTATATCTGCTAAAACTTTTTCATTTTCTCTCTTATTACAAACAACAGCCCACACTTTATCCTATCTTTCCTCCTAATTCTATCAAACGTCATCTCAAAATGGGTCAGATCAGAGTGACAAACAGATTTGAAATTGATTTATGAAAATCATCCTTTGGAAAATATACTCCAGAAAATGCAGCAAAGAAGAAAAGTGAGGGTGGTCTGTGCTGTACATCTGTCCTTGTATTCACTTCAATAAATGTTCATGAGGACTCACTCCGTGCCAGGAGCTCTGCTAGAAGCTGAGAGTATGAATTGCACTTCTGCTCATTGCCAGTTGTGTAAGTTCTTTGGACTTCAAAAACTGGGTCTGAAAATAGATTAACAATATTTCTCTCACGGAGTTAGGAGGATTAAAGGTGCCAATATTCTAATCTATTCCATTTAAGGGTATTTTTTTTGTACTTTCTTGACGTCTAGCTTTGTTCCAATGGCCATGTTCACAAGTCTTCACCTGTCTGCACAACCCAGGTCCTGCATCACAGAAGATGGCTGAAAAAAAAAAAAAAAAAAAAGAAAAAAGAAAAAAGAAAAAAAAAAAGAAAAAATTCTGGTTGCATTAATTAAAAATTCTCTGTTGTGGATTAGAAGCCTGATTTGATTCCATGTAGTCAGGTTGTGGCTGGAACTTGCAGTTTCATATAGTGGGGGACAGCTAATTCAAATAGACATTGTGACAGAAATGAGATAATTCAATTCTGATGTAATGAAGAGGGAGGGAGAGAGGTTTCAGCCTGTGCTGAAACAGGAAAGGTTTGAAGTGTAGAAGAACCCAGAGACAAAGTCTACCACCTCACATTCCCATAGATCCAAACGATGATACATTGGAGGCAGCATGAAGTTGATTTTAATCCATCAGTGTATTCTGGTAAAGTTTAACAACCAGCTATCTGAAACAAAGCAAAACAAAATAAAGCAAAGCAAAGCAAAACAAAACAACTATAAATAACGCTGATTTATAACATTTTCAGATTTTAATAGTGTAAATCATTCCACCAAGGCTAATTCTGAACTACCAGTGTAAGGTCACTCAGTGTGGATTTGGGCAGAGAAGCACCCAGCCTGCCCTGTAGGACCTGCTGGGGCCAGCTCCAGCATAACACTGTGTAACACTGCCTCTCTCTCTCTGAACTTGGTAAATTAATGAAATTGATGCTTCTAATCCTCAATTTTGTGAACTGTAAAGACTATGAAACCTACCAGAAGTATTAACAGAAAGGCTAAAGGAGATAATAAATAAAAGTCTCCCAGTGTAGTAATTTGCATATCATAGACATTCAAAACTACTCCCATTTTCTCCTTATTTGAAATCTGGATTTCGTGAGCCCTCTGGGTACCCAGATGGGGAAATGTTGGCAACAAAGCAGAGCAATACCAGAAAAATGTCACAGACTTCCAAGGATTCACAGTTACTTACGTAATTTGGCCTATTTGATTCTGATTTGTATTTGAACAGAAAGCACCCCAGCAAAGGCTCTTTTGTTTCATGTGTCTTTACCCAGGAATGTTTCATCTACCAAGGTGGTAGAGTATTCTGTCTGGCCAAAGACCATGCATAGCTTCCTTTCTTAAAAGCTTACATATGAGTCCATAACTCATAATTTGGATGATTGATTAATTGGCTTGGAAAACACATCATATATATCGACAGAAGTATTTTATTTCTGGGTCTGTTGATTTTCACTTGATTTTAAAATAAG
Organism: Panthera uncia; assembly: GCF_023721935.1. NCBI lineage: Eukaryota > Metazoa > Chordata > Mammalia > Carnivora > Felidae > Panthera > Panthera uncia. The sequence continues at coordinate 106,733,536 of NW_026057584.1, read as the reverse complement.
ACAGTTCCACTCAGACATTAGTAACAGTGAGCTGTCCGTATCCTGGGCTTCTTACGCACATTTGCTGGGACCGTTCTTTTGCTCCAAACTTGCTTTGCCTCTGCTCCATTGTCATTGTTGTTTTTGTTTTTGTTTTTGTTTTTCTTACAGTGTACCAGATGTCCCATTGTCATCCTAGATTGCCCATTGGAAATGCACACCTGAAAAAAACTCTCTAGATTTGACCCATGTTGTTCTCTAACGAGGAGTTGGCTTCAAATGGATTGACTTTCTCTTTTCTGTCTGCTCCTAACCAATTTGAGTATAATGCTTAAGGTATTTCACTGAGTTGCTGGAATAATACTTATCAGGTTTTTTAATGGGTGTGCCAATCATATAATCTCACTCAGACCTCTGAAATAGAAAATGATCAAATACACTTTACATGATTTGGAACTGAGGCTCTGAGACAGTAACTTCTAAAATTTGCACAGACATGGTGCAAATATCCAGCTTCCTCTTGAGGGAACCAAACCATAAGAGACTCTTAAAAACTGAGAATAAACTGAGGGTTGATGGGGGTGGGAGGGAGGGGAAAGTGGGTGATGGGCATTGAGGAGGGCACCTGTTCAGATGAACACTGGGTGTTGTATGGAAACCAATTTGACAATAAATTTCATATTAAAAAATAAACAAAAAATAATAACATAATAATAATCAGCTTCCCATTGCCTTGTTTTCCTTCGCCTTCCTGCAGACTCAAAACTGGCATTACACACATACATACTTTATTAATTGATGGCTACTACATTCCAGTCACTAGTTTAGACATTGAGTAGATAAAACAGAGGAAAAATTCCTTCTTCAGTCCTTATTCTTCTTAATCTTTCTTTAATCATTGACACTTTTTACAATTATGTCCTTGTCAAGATATTCAATCTGGCTTTTCTAACCTAGTTCTTCTCCCTTAGTTCCTCTCTAAGATTTTGGTTCCCCTTTCACCTTCTTCTCTTGGAGTATTAAATGTTGGACTCCACATGTTGCAACCTAGGCTCTCTCCTCCTGTTTTTCTTAACTTAGGCAATATCATATCACATCCACAGCTTCAATTACTATCTATTGTGGGCTGAGTTGTAGCCCCCCCCCCCCCCCCCGCCAATTCATATAATGAAGTCCTAACCCCCTCCCTAGTACCTCTTAATGTGGGTGTATTTGGAGATAGGGATTTTAAAGAGCTAATTAAGGTAAAATGAAGTCAACTGGGTGGGCTCTAATCCAATAAGACTAGTGTCTCTATAAGAACATGGGTTAAGAAACAGACATGCCCTCAGGAAAAGACCACATGTGGAAAGCTGGAGATGGCCATCTGCCAACCAAGGAGAAAGACTTCAGAAAAAACTCACCCTTCTAGCACTTTAATCTTGGGTTTCTAGACTCTAGAAGTGTCTAGATGTCAGATTATGTTGTTTAAGCATCCTGGTCAGTGATACTTTGTTATGGCAGCCCTAACAGGCTAATATACTACTTACATGCTTCTGATGCCCAAATTTATGTTTCTAAATAAGATCTCTTCTCTGAGGCCTTGATCTGATTATACTACCGTGAGATATCCCATCTTGGGTATTTCAAAGCCACATCTGCAAACAAATGACTAATCTCTCCCATTCAAATACAGTTATATGTCCAGTATTGTCACTCAATATCTATGTCGCTACAAACCAGTTTTATACTACCATCTTCAGTACTTTAACATATACTACATGGTCAAGTCCTGTCCATTTTTCTTCTTAAGTATCTATTGAATCCATCTAGATCTCTCCATTTCTATTAGTTGATCTAAACTAGCAACATTTCTTATCTGTACTATTATAGTAACCTTCTAACTCATGTTCCTTGAATCTGATCTTACTTTTTCCAGTCCATCTCCTCCCCACAACTAATCTATCCCATTAATACTCTGCATTCCAACTCCCATTAATTTATCAGAAAGATAATGCCTGAAGATGGTATACAAGACAGTTCTGGTCAATTAGCTGGAAATTCAGTTCACCAAAATCACTTGCTGAACTGAGGGTTTCTTTTGTAGGTTTTTTTTCCCTTTTGTTCTTGCTCTTAAATCTGTCTCTACTCTTCTCTAAACTCTTGTTTATGGTCACAAATGAGCTGACCCTGGAAAGCATACAGAAGCAGATAAAATACAAAGAGGATGAACACAGAGACAGGGACAAGATTAAACATTGAAAATGTGAATGATCAGCACATTGATTTCAGAGAGTCGCCTCTAAGAAATAATATCTGGAGAATTGTCCTATTTTCCCTGTATTCCAAGGCTCTGAAAGCTATGGCCATTACCCTTGCTGTCAAGTTCATGTTATTCCAATGTCTCTCTACCACCCTGTCCATCACCTTTAAACATAAGAACCTTTATTAAGCCCCACATAGTGGTTCTTAACTGGAAGTGTTAAGCTTGCTTACAGATGTTTCAAAATGTGAGGTCAAGGGTGTATTCGGTTGGGCCTTGTACCCTGGCTATTAGTAGGTAAAGGCCAGAAATGCCAAATATTTTCCAACAACTCCACCCAATAGCATATTGTTGATAAACAGATTGAAGTGTATTAGCTATATCACCATAGGCCTTCCCACTTGGTCCTCTTTTTCCTCTCCAATGCTATTCCTTTCCCTCTCCTTTTTACAAAGGTAATTCCTACCTAACTTCCAGACCTTGGTAAGTTGCTACTTAACAGGAAAGTCTTGACCTCTCTAAATATATCAAAGTTCACACTTATAGCACTGTGTGCTAATTGTTTTGTAGTTAGATGTTTATTTAAGTAATCATTTGATAAATGTTTTGCCCAAAAGTCTGTATACCTCCATGTGGACAAGAACTGCATTTGGTTTTGGTAATAGCTATATCCCTGGCACCTGACAGTATCAGGGATATGGAGGCCCTTGGTGAGTGTTTATTGAACATGCAAATGAACAGATGCATGAATGGCACAACCCCTGATCTCGAGGGACTTGCTATATGGCTGGAAACATGGAACCAAGCTTGTGAGGAAACACCTTAGAATGACCCATGGGCAGAAGAGAGGCACTGGTATCAGTTTTGGCACAGTAACCCCACTCTGTGCTGAGAGAAGGGCTAGATGTAAGGTATTGCATAGACGTGTATTTTAGCGCCTGGAATCCCTCAGAGCTAAAACTTTCTTGTGGAAATGTGACACTTGAGGTCACCTGCTTTAAGGACAATGCCCACCTCAAGCCTCTGCCTTACAGGGCTTCCAAGCAGCTCACTGGAAACCATAACCACCTTATCTGTGGAGGGGCTGGATATCCATGGACTGTGGAATTTTGCTTTTTATTTTTTTGCTTCCACCGCAAAGGTCCAGTGGTCTCCCAGAGAACAAAGTAAGAAGGTAGCATGAGGTCAGGCTCTGGTCAGAGGAGGCTTCAGAGTTAGATAGTGAAAGATCAGATAATCATGGAGAAGGAAATTATGGAGATGAAGAAGAACACGGAATAAAAGCAGAGTCAGATTTAAAATTATTTCCCACAGTTAAAAGAAAAGTCTACTTCTCTCATTTGCAAAGAAACCTGGGGCAGACCGACACCTCAGGATATTCATTATTTCTTTAAATCTTTAATTGGGCACTTCAAAAGATCATAATTAAGCTTTTTAAAAATATAAAGTTTAAGCTGAAAGGAATCCATGGAGACCAATGCTATTGAATTTTCTGGTCTGAACAAGTGGCCTTATTAAAAACATGAGGGGGTGACGGTACAAAGGCAGATTCTGGAGTCATTGGTTAAAGGAAGCATCCAGACACTCCTCCCTCTGTTAATGGGCTAAGAATGAAGAAGGACAAGGGGAGGCAGAAGATTCTACTCTATTCAACTCTAATTCCACAGTGGAGGTGTGTACTCTGAGAGGCAATGATATTCCAAATGCCTCTGAAAATAAAAGTCAAGAAATTATGGTCCCTTGCCTCGGGTTCTGCTTCTGTGCTTGCACACCTGAGTCCTTCTATTAACATATTAATTCTTTGTGAACAGGTTCATCCATCCATACTTTCAGGAGCTAGACAGCTCATACCTAACACTGGGTGTGCCTCCTAATGCTTCAGCTTCCCCAGATCCTGATCAATGCTTCCCTATGCTGGAAGCTTGCCTTGCTCTTTATCTGATACCATGGTTAGACTCTGCTCTGTGCTTCCTACTTGCTTCTGTTGCTTTTATTACATCTATCCTTTCTCCCTGATCTCGAGTCCCAGTAATTTTCACAACCAGAAATACTCATTTCCCTTCTAGTGCATGGAGCTCTGCCCAGCTCTGGCACAGCAAAGACAAATGAAGAAATCTCAGTCTAGCAAATTGGGATTCTGACACTCTCTTGCTTACTTTCTGTTGTGTTGGTTCTGTATTTTAACTTCACCTCTGGTATACTTGAGTGTTGGTCAATGTAACCACACCCACAGTGGGCATTCTAGGGCTATTCTTCCCACCCAGTGCTATAATGCACTTAGGTCAGAAGGTCTGTATTGTTCGGAATTTTCCTTTTTAGGTTCAAATTCCTAATTCTGAACTGTATCCTCCAAAGCTAAGCAGTCATCATTTTCCCAGAATCTTCTTGAAACTTTGCTGGGATTTCCATTGTTTTCTGAGGCTAACATGGCCTAGAACCATGAACAGCCAGTGAACAGCTAGTGAACCCTGATGTCAGAGCCCAGTACATTGAATTCCAACTTTCCTGAATATCCACTCTCAACGGGCTCCATGATTCTCTCTAACCTCCACCTAAGTCTAGTGCTCCCATCACGTGACTTTCCCACATACTTGATAAACTTGAGTGTCTTTCTGATCAAAGCTCTAGTACTTACTGGATTTCTGATGGATATTTCTTGGCTCTATTGATGTTTGGGTGATTATTTGGTAGAGTCTACCTCTATTCATTGCCTGTAGCTTGTTTCTGCAGCCTTGTTTCATCTTGGTTGACCTGCTGTGCTGTCATCTACCTATATAATCCAGTACAGCTCACACTTCTGGCATGACCCTAGGTAATTACTTGAAAGCAGTGAAGGAAAGTGCATTTATTGTAAATTTGTTCAAAGACATTTATGGCTTCTTCAGAAATACCATGTTATTATTATCAAGAACAAAACAGCTAAGTGTCCAGTGAATTTTCTTCCAAACTTACTGTGGATACTTCTTTCTTAGAATCATTTTCTCTAACGTTTTTCAGATTTCTCTTGGTATGTCACAAGAAATTAAGGTTTTATTGTTACTACACAGTGGACCATAAAGAATGGAGATTAAGAAAGCCAGTTGAGTATCCATAAGGTTATCCCTTACAGAATTATTGCCATAGAAACGTATCACACACAAGAAACAGATTGATTTCTGTCAAATGATATACTGTGATTTATTGGACTTATTATTAGGAGAAAAAAAATCAAAGGGTGAAAGAGTATATATAGCATGTTACCTTTTGTATAAAAAGAGGAGAACTGATGATATATATGGATTGATGTGCCTATATTTGCCAAAAATATATATTTTTATGAGAAGGATAAACCAGTATCTAAAGAAAAAAATTACCTGTGGATGATAAAAAGGTAGGGAGGATAGGAATGGAGGTAGAATTTTCTGGGTATAACTGTATATATTGTTTTGACTTGAGAACCATGTATATTTTAACATACAGAAAAATTTAAAGCTAAAAACATTAAAAAACAAGATCACAAGGAGATTTTTTTAAACAGAAGAATAAAAAATATAACTATAATTCAAATTATCAACATAATCACTCAAGAAAAATCATTGATCACTCTAGTTACTCCTTTTTTTTTTAAATCGTTCTAGTAACTTCTTATCAAACTTTTATAACTATACTCTTCTAGTGGAATACGTTTTAAAGAAAAATAATTGCAAAATAAGTATTGACCTTTTTTAATAGACCTGCATCATTTGTAATTGGGTAGTGTTTCTAAAACACTTGTCCATGAGTTTTAGATTTGAATGAATAAGGAAATATATTGATAATGTTGGGAACTATTGTTTTTACTGAGAAATAGGTAACGATAAAATATGGAATCAGTAAAGGTGAGAAGGAACTCTGTATTTTTTTTAATGTTTATTATTTATTTATTTATTATTTTGAAAAAGAGAGACAGTGTGAATAGGGGAGGGGCAGAGAGAGAGGAAGACAGAGGATCTAAAGCAGGTTCTGCACTGTCAGTGCAGAGCCTGATGTGGGGCTTGAACTCAGGAACCATGAGATCATGACCTGAGCTAAAGCCAGATGTTTTACTGACTGAGCCACCCAGGTGCCCCATAACTCTGTAGTTATGCTAGTATATTGGAAAATTAATATAAAACTGCTAAAAGGAAAAACAAAAGATAAATAACAATAGCAACAATACCTTTCTCTCCATTGAAAAAACTTAGATATCCAATTACCAATTAGGTAATCTATGGGGGATAAGCTTAGGAATCCCCTAGGCTTACATCAATGGGTTAACAAGGCATAAAGAAATACCAATTTATAAAATGCTCACACCCGAGTTCAGCTAAAACAGATAGGCACTCCAAGAATGGGGCAGTGCAAAGACACCCCGAGAATAGGGAGGCACAAAGGTGCCAGGAATAGGGAGGTGCAAAGGCACCCCAACATAAGGAGGGTGTGCAGAGCCCCCAAAATAGACAGAGAGGAAAAGGCCTGAAATAGGAGTGGCACAAAGGTGCCTAATACACAGGAATAAAAAGATTAGATATTCAGGGTGAAAGCCCCTCAAATTTAGTACTATAGCAGAAAGCTGCTTTCACAGGAGAATAGGGCCAGGTTAGGTAAATTGGTGAATTGGACTATGGACCACTATGCTATAGGCAAAGCAGCCCGAGTGGAGATGGTTAACAAAATAAAAGGTGCCTTTTTAACCCTGACGTTATTTCCCTATCTGTCTCATCCCCTAAGCTGGCAAAGATAAACAGGCACAGCACCTCCTGTATGCTGTTAACAACCATCTACCAATCTACTCAATGCCCTGATTTTGTTTTATATTGACCCAAACCCCAAACACCGTATATCTTCAAAACCCCCCTTTTCCTCACATCCCCAAGTTAATGTTCCTAGTTTCTTCCTAGTTCCTAATCTCTTTGTACATGCCCATCATGTTTGTAAACCTTCTGATCCTAGTAAAAATGGGGCAAGGACCCTGATTTGGGGCTCCTATCTTTTCCTGGACATCAGCCATCTCTCGCTTTAATCCTGGGTCTGCTCTTTTGCTGGCCAAAAGAGAACTTTAGACTTAGAGTCTACAAGAGTAATCTATCACCCTGATCTTGATTTTTAAATATTGCTTTTTTTTTATTAAAAGAACCAGGGCTTCTTAAAAAGAATCTGATTCAGGTTTGGGAGAAAAGAAACATAATAATATGAGTTTGAAAAATGTTACTGTGTTATAAAACAAATCAGTAAAGACTGGTGTAGAATGCTAACAAGACAAAATAACTGGCTTTAAAGACCATTGTACCAAAGTTTGAAAAATTTGAGAAAGAAGAAGAAGAAGAAGAAGAGGAGGAGAAGAAAAAGAAGAAGAGAAACAGGAGGAGGAGGAGGGGGAAGGGGGGAAAGGAAGAAGGAGGAAGAGAAGGATAAGGAAGAAAAGGAGAAAAATGTAAAATGCTAGCTAAAGATTTAGAATCAATGATAGTAGTTTTAAAAATCAGGGGAAACAGACAGGGAAGATGGCAGCATAGGAGGACGCTGGGCTCACTGCGTTCTGTGGATCACTTAGATTCTACCCACACCTGCCTAAATAACCCAGAAAATCTCCAGAAGACTAGCAGAATGGATTCTCCAGAGCCAAGCATAGACAAGAGGCCCATGGAAGAGGGTAGGAAGGGTGGAGAGGCGGTGCACACTCCATGGACTGGCTGAAGCCAGGGTGGAGCAGCAGCCCGCCGGCAAAGCAGAGCCCCGAGTCTGGCTTGCAAAAACGGAGGGGCCAGACGGTGTGTGTTCTGAAAGCAAGTGGGACTTAACATCTGGAAGGTTATAAGTTAACAGATTTGCTCAGAGAACAAGAGGGCTAGAAGACAACAGGAGGGAGACTTGTTGAGCCCTGGACAACAGAGCACAGCTTGGCGGGGAACAAGGCACTCGCCAGCGCCATCTCCCCCGCCCATCTCCCCCACCCATCCCCCAGCTAAAATCCCAAAGGGAACCAGTTCCTATCAGGGAACTTGCTTGCGCCACGCAAACACCCAACGCTGTGCTTCTGCAGATCCATCCCTCCAGCAGGTCTGACTACTGCCCGGTGCTGCAGGGCCCCTCCCAAAGCCGGCCTCCAAAGGAAAAGAAGCTGTGCCTGCCCCTCCCACCCCTGTGCACCTTGCCCATCCACCCCAGCTAATACGCCAGATCCCCAGCACCACAAGCCTGGCAATGTGTAAGTAGACCAGATGGGCCACACACCCCACAGTGAATCCTGCCCCTAGGAGAGGGGAAGAGAGGTACACACCAGTCTGACTGTGGCCCCAGCGGTGGGCTGGGGCCAGACATCAGGTCTGACTGAGGCCCCGCCCACCAATGCAAGTTATTCAAGACAGCGCAGGGGAAGTGCCCTGCACTCCAGGGACTATCCAAAATGACTAAACGGAAGAATTCCCCTCAAAAAAACCTCCAGGAAATAACGACAGCTAAGGAACTGATCAAAAATGATTTAAACAATATAACAGAAAGTGAATTTAGAATAATAGTCATAAAATTAATCGCTGGGCTTGAAAACAGTATAAAGGACAGCAGAGAATCTCTTGTTACAGAGATCAAGGGACTAAGGAACAGCCAGGAGGAGGTAAAAAATGCTATCAATGAGCTGCAAAATAAAATGGAGACAACTACGGCTCAGATTGAAGAGGCAGAGGAGAGAATAGGTGAACCAGAAGATAAAAGTATGGAAAAAGAAGAAGCTGAGAAAAAGAGAGATAAAAAAATCCAGGAGTATGAGGGGAAAATTAGAGAACTAAGTGATGCACTAAAGAGAAATAATCTACACATAATTGGTATTCCAGAGGAGGAAGAGAGAGGGAAATGTGGTGAAGGTGTACTTGAAGAAATAATAGCTGAGAACTTCCCTGATGTGGGGAAGGAAAAAGCATTGAAATCCAAGAGGCACAGAGAACTCCCTTCAGACATAACTTGAATAGACCTTCTGCACGACCTATAATAGTGAAACTGGCAAAATATAAGGATAAAGAGAAAATTATGAAAGCAGCTAGGGATAAATGTGCTCTAACATATAAAGGGAGACCAATAAGACTAGTGACGGGTCTCTCTGCTGAAACTCGGCAGGCCAGAAAGGAATGGCAGGAGATCTTCAATGTGATGAACAGAAAAATATGCAGCTGAGAATCCTCTATCCAGCAAATCTGTCATTTAGAATAGAAGGAGAGATAAAGGTCTTCCCAAACAAACAAAAACTGAAGGAATTCATCACCACTAAACCAGCCCTACAAGAGATGCTAAGGGGGGATCCTGTGAGACAAAGTATCAGAGACATGGCTACAAGCATGAAACCTACAGACATCACAATGACTCTAAACCCATATCTTTCTATAATAACACTGAATGTAAATGGACTAAATGCACCAACCAAAAGACATAGGGTATCAGAATAGATAAAAAAAAACAAAAAAAAACAAAAAAACAAGACCCATCTATTTTCTGTCTACAAGAGAATCATTTTAGACCTGAGGACACTTTCAGATTGAAAGTGAGGGGATGAAGAACTATTTATCATGCTACTGGAAGTCAAAAGAAAGCTGGAGTAGCCATACTTATATCAGCAAACTAGACTTTAACATAAAGGCTGTAACAAGAGATGAAGAAGGGCATTATATAATAATTACAAGGTGTATCCATCAAGAAGAACTAATAATTATAAATGTCTCTGCACCGAATATGGAAGCCCCAAATATATAAAACAATTACTCACAAACATAAGCAACCTTATTGACAAGAATGTGGTAATTGCAGGGGATTTTAATACTCCACTTACAGCAATGGATAGATCATCTAGACACATGGTCAATAAAGAAACAAGGGCCATGAATGATACATTGGATCAGATGGACTTAACAGATATATTTAGAACTCTGCATCCCAAAGCAACAGAATATACTTTCTTCTCGAGTGCACATGGAACATTCTCCAAGATAGATCACATACTGGGTCACAAAACAACCCTTCATAAGTATACAAGAATTGAGATCATACCATGCATACTTTCAGACCACAATGCTATGAAGCTTGAAATCAACCACAGGAAAAAGTCTGGAAAACCTCCAAAAGCATGGAGGTTAAAGAACACCCTACTAAAGAATGAGTGGCTCAACCAGGCAATTAGAGAAGAAATTTAAATATATATGGAAACAAAGGAAAATGAAAATACAACAATCCAAATGCTTTGGGATGCGGTGAAGGCAGTCCTGAGAGGAAAATACATTGCAATCCAGGCCTATCTCAAGAAACAAGAAAAATCCCCAATACAAAAATCTAACAGCACACCTAAAGCAAATAGAAGCAAAGCAGCAAAGACACCCCAAACCCAGCAGAAGAAGAGAAATAATAAAGATCAGAGCAGAAATAAACAATATAGAATCTAAAAAAAACTGTAGAGCAGATCAATGAAACCAAGAGTTGGTTTTTTGAAAAAATAAACAAAATTGATAAACCTCTAGCCAGGTTTCTCAAAAAGAAAAGGGAGATGACCCAAATGATAAAATCATGAATGAAAATGGAATTATTACAACCAATCCCTCTGAGATACAAGCAATTATCAGGGAATACTATGAAAAATTATATGCCAACAAAATGGACAACCTGGAAGAAATGGACAAATTCCTAAACACCCACATGCTTCCAAAACTCAATCAGGAGGAAATAAAAAGCTTGAACAGACCCATAACCAGTGAAGAAATTGAATCGGTTATCAAAAATCTCCCAACAAATAAGAGTCCAGGACCAGATGGCTTCCCTGGGGAATTCTACCAGACATTTAAAGCAGAGGTAATAACTATCCTTCTCAAGCTATTCCAAAACATAGAAAGGGAAGGAAAACTTCCAGACTCATTCTATGAAGCCAGTATTACTTTGATTCCTAAACCAGACAGAGACCCAGTAAAAAAAGAGAACTACAGGACAATATCCCTGATGAATATGGATGCAAAAATTCTCAATAAGATACTAGCAAATCGATTCAACAGCTTATAAAAAGAATTAATTATTCACCATGATCAAGTGTGATTCATTCCTGGGATTCAGGGCTGGTTCAACATTCGCAAATCAATCACCATGATACCTCACATTAATAAAAGAAAACATAAGAACCATATGATCCTGTCAATCGATGCAGAAGAAACATTTGACGAAATTCAGCATCCTTCCTTAATAAAAACCCTCGAGAAAGTCGGTATAGAAGGAACATATTTAAACATCATAAAAGCCATTTATGAAAAGCCCACAGCTAATATCATCCTCAATTGGGAAAAACTGAGAGCTTTCCCCCTGAGATCAGGAACACGACAGGGATGTCCACTCTCACTGCTATTGTTTAACATAGTGTTGGAAGTGCTAGCATCAGCAATCAGACAACAAAAGGAAGTCAAAGACATCAAAATTGGCAAAGATGAAGTCAAGCTTTTGCTTTTTGCAGATGACATGATATTATACATGGAAAATCCAATAGAGTCCACAAAAGTCTGCTAGAACTGATACATGAATTCAGCGAAGTTGCAGGATACAAAATCAATGTACAGAAATCAGTTGCATTCATATACACTAATAATGAAGCAACAGAAAGACAAATCAAGAAACTGATCCCATTCACAATTGCACCAAGAAGCATAAAATACCTAGGGATAAATCTAACCAAAGATGTAAAAGATCTGTATGCTGAAAACTATAGAAAGCTTATGAAGGTAATTGAAGAAGACATAAAGAAATGGAAAGACATTCCCTGCTCATGGATTGGAAGAAAAAATATTGTCAAAATGTCAATACTACCCAAAGCTACCTACACATTCAATGCAATCCCAATCAAAATTGCACCAGCATTCTTCTCAAAACTAGAACAAGCAATCCTAAAATTCGTATGGAACCACAAAAGGCCCCGAATAGCCAAAGTAATTTTGAAGAAGAAGATCAAAGCAGGAGGCATCACAATCCCAGACTTTAGCCTCTACTACAAAGCTGTCATCATCAAGACAGCATGGTATTGGCACAAAAACAGACACATAGACCAATGGAATAGAATAGAGACTCCAGAATTGGACCCACAAACGTATGGCCAACTAATGTTTGACAAAGCAGGAAAGAACATCCAATGGAAAAAAGACAGGCTCTTTAACAAATGGTGCTGGGAGAACTGGACAGCAACATGCAGAAGAATGAAACTAGACCACTTTCTCACACCATTCACAAAAATAAACTCAAAATGGATAAAGGACCTGAATGTGAGACAGGAAACCATCAAAACCCTAGAGGAGAAAGCAGGAAAAGACCTCTCTGACACCAGCCGCAACAATTTCTTACTTGACACATCCCCAAAGGCAAGTGAATAAAAAGCAAAAATTAACTATTGGGACCTCATGAAGATAAAAAGCTTCTGCACCGCAAAGGAAACAATCAACAAAACTAAAAGGCAACCAACGGAATGGGAAAAGATATTTGCAAATGTCATATTGGACAAAGGGCTAGTATCCAAAATCTATAAAGAGCTCATCAAACTCCACACCCAAAAAACAAATAATCCCATGAAGAAATTGGCAGAAAACATGAATAGACACTTTTCTAAAGAAGACATCCAGATGGCCAACAGGCACATGAAAACATGCTCAACGTCGCTCCTCATCAGGGAAATACAAATCAAAACCACACTCAGTATCACCTCACGCCAGTCAGAGTGGCCAAAATGAACAAATCAGGAGACTATAGATGCCGGAGAGGATGTGGAGAAACAGGAACCCTCTTGCACTGTTGGTGGGAATGAAAACTGGTGCAGCCACTCTGGAAAACAGTGTGGAGGTTCCTCAAAAAATTAAAAATAGGTCTTTCTGTTGACCCAGCAGTAGCACTGCTAGGAATTTACCCAAGGGATACAGGAGTGCTGGTGCATTGGGGCACTTGTACCCCAATGTTTATAGCAGCACTCTCAACAATAGCCAAATTGTGGAAAAAGCCTTAATGTCCATCAACTGATGAATGGATAAAGAAACTGTGGTTTATATACACAATGGAGTACTATGTGGCAATGAGAAAGAATGAAATATGGCCCTTTGTAGCAACGTGGATGGAACTGGAGAGTGTGATGCTAAGTGAAATAAGCCATACAGAGAAAGAGAGATACCATATGTGTTCACTCTTATGTGGATCCTGAGAAACTTAACAGAAACCCATGGGGTGAGGGGAAGGAAAAAAAAAAAGAGGTTAGAGTGGGAGAGAGCCAAAGCATAAGAGACTCTTAAAAACTGAGAACAAACTGAGGGTTGATGGGGGGTTGGGGGGGGGTAGGTGATGGGCATTGAAGAGAGCATCTTTTGGGATGAGCACTGGGTGTTGTATGGAAACCAATTTGAGAATAAATTTAATATATTAAAAAAAAATTAAATCATTATTTTGCAACCCCATTGTAATAATTGATTCAGGCAGATTTATCAGTGCTGAAATTGTTGGTTGTTTCATGAATTACCAGTCCAGAAAGTAAATAAAGTAAAGAAAATGAGGACTAAAAATATCTGTTATTTCATTCAATAGAAGGCATCTGTGATATTAGCTAGATCCCTTTCAGCAGGATGATGGGAAATAAATGACTATTGACCTCCATCCAGCCCCTTTGCTTTGTACTGCTTGGACTCTCTTTGTGTTGTAACACACACACACACACACACACGAAATAAAACCTTGAATTTAAGTTTTATTTTATTTTTTAAAATGTTTATTTATTTGGAGAGAGAGAAAGAGAGAGGCAGAGAGCGAGGGAGAGAGAGAATCCCAAGCTCCTGACATGGAGTTTGATCTCGCGAACCATGAGATCATGACCTGAGCTGAAACCAAGAGTCAGATGCCTAACCAACTGAGCCACCTAGGTGCACTATTGAATTCAAGTTTTAAAATTTTCACACAATTATCCCTCTTTCTACAGTTTTGCTTTGATCTATCCTTAGGACATTGCTCCCTAGTAATCTCACAAATGGGAGATGTTCAATTCCCAAAACGCTCAAGAGGTGATATTCTCTTCCAGACTTGTTCATGTTCCAGATCCCAACACAGCCATATTTCAGACCTCAATTTCTCCAATCTCTTTATTATTTTATTATCTGCTATTTTTCTCTTTACCTTTATCTGGGCATTCCAACTTTTATGTCTCATCATGAACAGGGATGAGCTAAACTTTTGGTGCCTTCCATATTTCACAGTTACTAGTTCAATTAATTCACAGATAACTTTGGCTTGTGTCTCACCATTGTTTTTTCTTCAGCTCCTGGCATTCTTTAAAGAGCAACTCCAAAATCCATGTGGACATGCTGAACATATGGCTAAGCACCAAAATTCTTGAGCTCTTCAAGTTCATAGATCTTCATATTTAGTCTATGTAGTTAATCTGTGAATACAGTAGTCACCCCCAAAATACAAGTCACTCTAAATTTTACTCTAATATTTAATTGTCTGACATCTGTTTTTTATGTTCTCTTTTCATTATCTCACTTCTACTTCCTACCTTTTAATTACCATCACATGGAATTGCTCCTTTTCTTTTCCAGCCTGTATATACTGTGGTGCATGACTTTACCATTTTTTAAAGCATGATTCTCCATAAATCTGGATGATTGATGAAATTGGACAACTAATAACCTAATTGCTGCATTCTAATTCCTAAAACTTTTCCAAGTTTTTCTTTATTCTTGCCTTTCTTATTGCTTTGGCAGTTTATAGTAAGTATTCTAATCTAGTTCCCCATCTCAGAGGGTAAGCTTCTAATATTTCATCAATAGGTATGTTGTACACAGAGGTTAGTAAACACTCTTGATCATGTAAAAGAAGTATCTGTGGGATTGTGGGATTCTAGGAGATGTTATCATGAATGGCTTGTGAATTTTACCACATGATTTTCTGTGGGTATTGATTGTTGTCCTTTAATCTGTTAAGGTAAAGAATTGCACCAATTGTTTTCAAATATTATACTAATTCCACATTCCTAGAATAAATCCAACTTCATCAGGAATTATCTTTTTTTATAGTTTGCCGAGTGCTTACAAGTTTTTAAAAAATATTTTGTGTCTATCTGTATGCAAGAGATTAATACACTATTTACCTTTCTTATAATGTCCTTGATGGATTTTTCTAACAAAACTCATAAAACATGTTAGGAATGTTCTTTTTGCAATCTTTGTAAATACATTTAACATTGGTGTATCTATTCTTTAAATGGCTGTTAGAAATCATTAAGGAAGTCATCTGGGCATAGAGTTTTCTGTGGGAAGTTTAAAATATTTGATTAATGTCTTTAATTGATATAAAACTATTTGGTTCTCTATTTTTCTCATGTCAGTGTTGGTAAAATACATTTGTATAATTTTTCTCATTTGTTCTACATTCTCAAGCTTAATAGACAAAGTTTTTAATGACATTCTCATAATATTTTAATATCTGCAAGATCTTTTATGGTGTATACTTACTTATTTCTGATGTTTGTCTTGAGCAATTTTAATAGTTTTTATCAATTTTATTAGTCTTTTGAAAGAACTGCAAATTGATTTTAGTGATACTTAGTTTCATTTTATTAATTGTTAATTTATGCTGTAAAATATATTATTTACTTTTTTAATTTCAACTTTATTGGGGTATAATTGACACATGAAATTGTAAGGTGATTTGATAGACATGTGCATTATGAAAGAGTCGCCCCATCTAGTTAATCAAAAAGTCCATGATATGATTTGAAAATATTTTTTTCCCATTCTATAGGTTGCCTTTTACTTTTGTTGATGGTTTCCTTTTCTGTGCAAAAGCTTTTCAGTTCGATGTTGTCCCACTTGCTTATTTTTGCTTTTGTTGCCATTGTTTTTAATCCCAAGAAAAATCATCACCAAGATTGATGTCAAGGAGTTTATTACCTGTATTTTCTTCTAGTAATTTTTACGGTTTCAGGTCCTATATTCAAGTCTTCAATCCATTTTTGAGTTGATTTTTGTGTATGGTGTAAAATAAGGGTCCAGTTTTATTCTTCTGCATGTGGCTATCCGTTTGTTTCTAGCACATTTATTGAAGAGACTATCTTTCCCCAATTGTATATTCTTGTCTCCTTGTCATAAATTAATTGACCATATATGCTAATTAATTTGACTTATGAGTTTAGTTTGGGATTTTTTGTTCTTTTCCATTGATCTATGTGCCTTTTTTTTATTTTAAAGTTTTTAAAGTTTATTTATTTATTTTTATAGCAAAAGAGAGACAGAGAGAGACAGAGAGAGAGAGAGATAGAGGGAGGGAAAGACAGAGAGAGAAGGAGAGAAAGAATTCTAAGTAGGCTCCATGCTGTCAGCACAGATCTCAAGACAGGGTCCCAATCCTATAAGTGTGAGATCATGACCTGAGCCAAAATCAAGAGTCAGAAGGTCAACCAACTAAGCCACCCAGGCTTCCCTATGTGTCTTTTTTTTTTTTTTTTGAATGCCAAAACTATACTGTTTTGATTACTAAAGCTTTGTAACATAGTTTAAAATCAGGAAGTGTGATGACTCCAGTTTTGTTTTCCTTTCTCAAAATTGCTTCTGCTATTTAGGGTCTTCTGCAATTGCATACCAATTTTAGAATTGTTTGTTCTATTTATGTGAAAAATACCATTGGAATTTTGATAGAAATTGTATTGAGTTTGTAGATTGATTTGAGTAGTATGGACATTTTGACAATATTACTTGTTTCAATTCATGACCACTGAATAGCTCTTTATTTAGTTGTGTCCTCTGAGATACACTGTTTGTTTTTATTTCATTTGTTTTTAATTTGATGCTCAGTTTCTCACTTTTTGAGATTAATGCATAGTGCATCAATTTTCAAATTTTGTTTTTTAATGTATGCTTCTTGAGGCTTAAATTATTCTTCAGAATTGCATCCCATGGTTTTTTGATATGCATTATTTTCAAAATCATTTGGTTCCAAAGATTTTCTGATCTTTTAAAATTCTTTTTTGACTTGGGTTATTTGGAAGTGTATATCTTAGCCAAAGTTAAGGAGATTATTTTCATTTAGTGATGTTTTGTTCAGAGAACATACTCTATGTGATCGAAATCCTTTAACATTTTGAGACTTGCTTATGTTAGCCATTATGTGGTTAATTTTTGTAAATGTTATTTGTCACCTTGAAAATTGTATGTTCTGACATTTGGGAGTTCTATATTCTACATATGTCAATCAGACAAAATTTCATAATCATGTCAAATTTTCATTTTTTTTTCTTTTTATTTTCTGCTTGTTCTGTCAGTTACTGGGCAAGATTTATTCAAATAGTCCATTACGATTGTTGTATTCATCTGTTCCAAATTGAAGTTTTGCCATTTTTTACTTTATGTGTTTTAAGGCTATGCTTTTGCTGCTCATAAGTATACAACCATTTTACCTGCATGGTGACTGTATCTGTTTCTCATCAGGAAGTATATTTTTTTAATCCTCAGTTTTGTATTTCTTCCTTGTTGAATATTCTCTAATGGTACTTTTAGACTCCCTTTCTTTCTCTGAATCTTAAGAAGTTGATGCTATGGACTACAGTCTGGCTTTCATTCTGATATACCCAAAGAGATACACTGGAAGTTTGGCAGCAGAGACAATTTGGTAAATCACTTCTCTGTTCCTTACTGCTAGACATTGGGTGGCCACACCTGAAATCCTCTATCTAAAGTCCAAATACATTAAGCATCTATTTTGTATAACTATTGCCATGGTTCTCTTTGAGTTCTAGTAACCATGCTCTTCCCTTGATCTTTCTTTTGTTTTTAATTTACTCCAGGTTTTAGAAAGTTTGTTTTTAGCTGGAGAGTTTATCTGAGTTAGTACACCAATTTCCACTTTTCCATTTTTCATGACTTCAAATGACCTAAATGTAACACCCATAGCTAGAACCCATAGAATTCAACCTGCTGCTTATGTTATAGACCCAAATACCTAATTGTCTACTGGAAAACTCCATCCCAATATACTATGTATCTCCTGTATGTTCTAGACTGAACATATGTTTTAGACTAAATGTCCTATGCTTCATTCAAATGGTCTTTATCTTCAATTTCATACCAAATTGAATTATTTTTTGTCAATAACAATATTCCAATTCACGTGGAAGGAACTCAGGACAATGAAGGCTTAAGATCTATGAAGGCTTAATTGTGGTTCTCAGATCATTTTGTTCCCTTTCCATCCATATCATTTGATCCACCTGCAGCAGGGGAGGTGGTTCATTCTCCTCCATTTATTGTATGAACCAGTCACTGAGAGGCAGCTGAGTGTCCACGAACTACACTTTCCAGGTTTTCTCACCACTAAATGTGGTCCTGTCGCTTCTCAACATGGATTTGTGAGATGCGTGTGTGCCTTCTTTAGTATTCTTTTCTCATTCCACCAGCTACATATAAATGGCTCTATGCCAATAAACATAGCTCTTGATATCAACATTGTGCTTTTATTGTTATTAACAACATTAAATTCTGTTTCTCTAGCAGTGCTTTCTTTTGGAAATTAAAAAAAAAATAACTAGGTGATGCCCATAGAAATTCAGTAGCTGACTGAGGTCATCTTCCTACTCTGATTTTATTCTTTTATAAATGAGATACACAGCCAGGCTTGAGTTCTCCTCCTTTCTATTACCTCAGAGAATCACTGTAGGCAATGCATTCTGAGCATATCTCTTCATTTATGTGACCTCTAGAACAAGCTATTCATTTTTACTGCAGTTTTTGTCTATGGTGTTTGGCTTGGTATTCAGTTGGTTCTTGCTCCCCAGTAAATCAAGAACTCAGTTCAGCTTTGCACTTCCTCTACAGATGCCCCACAAGTCCTATGCCAACTTGTAAATCCTGAGATCAAGGACACTTCAGGCTCCCAGAAACTTCTCCTCAAGTCTTTCAACCCACATTATCATCACATTATATTTAATTAACCACTTATTACATTCTAAGTGCCTTACAATAAGAATATCTAGTATTTATTAAGCAATGACTATAACCAACACATGACTGTGATTTACATATATTGACTTATTGTATCTACACACAATCTTTGCGTGAAAGAAAGATGTCATCATTATTCCCACTTTAAAAGATGAAGGGTATAAGATAAAGCAGGGCAATTAACCTGTCCCAAATTGTACAGCAAGTAAGTGGAAGTGCTGGAATTGGGACCTTGATAAGATGCCCTGAGGCTTTATGTTCTTCATCACCAGGCTATGCTACCCTTAAGTATAATACTATTTTTTATCATGGTTTAAAAAAACAACAAAAACCGTATGTGGGTTTCTATCCCCAATTTTAAATCTGAAGAGATTGAAAACTCAGAGAGATTGAGTAAACTTCTGATAGGCACACATCCAGTAAGTGTCAGAATTAAGGTTTGAATCTGGGTCTGACACCTGAGAACATACACTTTCCACTGAAATCTAGAAATATTTCCTGTTGCCTTGGTCCCAAACCTTGAAATTCATGGTTGGTGTTGACTGCATTCTTCTTCTAATGGCATTTACCTCTCAAGTAATGGTTAGAAGACACCATAAGCCAGGCCCTGGTTAGATAGAGAGATGGACAATTTCCAGTTTCTGACCTCAGAATATCAGAAACATAGCTATCACAGTTTCAACAGAGAATCTGGGCCCCTGATGCACAGTGAATATAAGAACCACATTCCCTAGCTGCATTTGTGTAGGATTCTGCAGCTGAGAGTCACCAGAGAGCAGAGGTACGAAAGAGAGCACCACTCTTTCTATCAACCTACCCACCTCATAAAATGGAGTTACACATTTTTCTGTTCATTTATTAGATGACTTAGAAAGAGAGATTTTCAAAACTATTTTTGAAAACCAGAGCACCTGAGTTTTTTGTTTTTGTTTTTTTTTTCCTCAAAAAAACATTCCTGTGGCTTTATATCCAATTTTTGATGTTTGGAAGACTTTCATAATTCCTGGTCCAAGAGGCCCTCAAGGCTGCCAGTCTGTCTTTCTGGTCTTCTTGTTTGCTGCTAGTCTAGTAATGCCAAATGCTTGATAATTACCCAGGGGGGCACTCTATTTCACTGTTTCTGAGCCTGTGACTGTTTTTCTTTTCAAACAGGGTAAACTTCTTTTAGCCTGTGTGAGAAAATCCTAGTCGTGTTTTAAAAAGAAGCCCATTTTTATTTCTTCAACAAGACTCTCCTGCCCTTTCCCTGTGGTCAGTCACTTTTCTCTCTCTATGACTTCAGTGCCTTGGCTTTCTTTCCATTATCATATTCGCCAATGGCAATGAATTCTTGTATTTACATACCTGCTCCCCTTCTAGACTGTGAACTCACTAGAATTTGAACTGTTATTACTTAGTATATGCATCGGAATAGAAAAAATCAGACTGGTGGTAAAGAATCTTTGGGCTTGGAAACCTCCTTAAGACTAAATTTGCCCAGGACTGCAAATATCTGTGTACGATGGGGTCAGGTAGGTGAAAAAAAATCACCCACCGGCATGCTGGAGCAAGAAAGCAGGTTCCCTGGGACCATAAACCAGTCTGCAGGAGGACAGACTGATGGTGTGATTCTGAGCCAAGATCTTCAGAAAGAAGTGAGATACATAAGAGACAGAGACTGAACATGGTCCTCCAACTATGAGGACACAAGAGGGTCTTTAATTAGGAGAGACAACCAAGGAACTGGGCTGGATGGGAGCGAGCACAGGAAGGGAGTAATTCAAGCAGATGGAACCCAGGATAAGGATGACCAGAGCACATGTCCTTCATAGGTTCACTCCCTATTGTTTGGGGAAAGTGCCGGGTCAGGATAGGTTGGACTAATTCAAAGATGGGACTAAGTGATAAAATCCTGTAATTGAGTGAAGAAGATCCTTTTTTTTGCCAATCCAATGGCCTTTACAACATCTGTCGTCACCAGTGTGTTCTGTTTGGATCTGTCACACTATGACTACATTCACTTCTCTCTGGGAAATCCAGCATAATATCCCTCAAATGAAAATGGAGGAATGCATTATCTTTTCTGAAAACTATAGCTGAGCTCACAAGTAAATGACAGCAGAATGCTCATTTGAGTACTTAAAACTATATGTTTTCTATTCACTAGCTAATGAGAGCACATTGGGAGAAATATCAAAAAGTATGTTGTATCTTTAGGATTTGGAGACAGAGTCAAGGCTTCTTAGAATATTAAAGGCCACTTTTGGTTTTATATAGTGCAATGCAAGCCTGAAAGATCCTGGCTTATGTTTTTAAATGATTGTGCTAACTCTTCTTGATTGGAGTAGATAGCAGTGGCATACACTTGGTTCATTTCAGAGTAGGGAATTATATGAGTTAATGCCAATCATGTGGACATTCTGTAATATGAGGAAGCTCTGCCAGTCAGGATGAAAGCATGTCTTCCCATCTCCATTTACCATAAATGTATACATTCATTCATAGAAGGGGTCTACAATAGGCCTACAAAGACACGGGATTTGAGGAAACCAAGGGCTATTGATTTTTTGTCATCTAAACATTGGACCTGGAATCAGAAGACCCAGGGCATAAGTCCAATGCTGGAATTCACAGACACTTCGACCATAGAGTCATTATTTGGTAACTTTGAGTCTTCATTTCTTCCTCATAAGAAGGAGAAAGTGTATCAAACTTGAGACGCCTTTTGTGAGAAAGAAATAAAATGACAAGAACATTAAGCTCTCCAATAAAATCTTCCATACATACAAGGTGCCTTTGTGTCTACCTCATACACAGGATGTAGAAGCTTGTTTCTTGGGCCTTTTAGGAACCAGTCCCATCTTGCCAAACCCTCCATAAGGTCTTATCTTAAGGCCTGCTGAAAAGTCATTAAATCAGAGCCATCGCTGTCCACGTTTACTCATTCTTATTTCGAAACCAGTAGACTTTCTTTTTACGTTTGATACCAGTATTAGTTTTCTATGGCTGTCATAACAAGTTAGCTAAAATTTAATTGCTTAACACAACACATATTTATTCTGCTCACAGTTCTGGAAGCCAGAACGTCTTAAATCATCATGTTGGTGGGACTGCTGTCTGTCCAGAGACTCTGGAGGACAATCCGCTCCTTGCCTCTCCCAGCTTTTGACAGCTGTCACCATTTCTTGACTTGTGGCCACATCACTCCAGTCTCTGCCCCTGAGGTCGCATTGCTTCTGCCTCTGTGTGTGTGCTTCATATCTCTTCTTCTCTCTTGCAGGAACACAAGTAATGGTGTTTAGTGCCCACGTGGATGATCCAAGATAGTCTATTCATCTCAAGATCATTAACTTAACTATGTCTGCAAAGACATTTTTCCAAATAAGATGACATTTACAAATTCCTAAGGTTATGATGCAGACATATATTTAGAAGCCATTGTCAGCCCACCATAATGTCATAATGTCTTAGGGAGAATTTAAGATTGTTTGTTTATGTACTGGAAGGAAATATTAGGACATCACTTTATGTTTATATTTTAAGCCAAATAATAGAAGGGAAAATAATTTCAACCAACAGTTAACATGGGTTGCCAATGGCACTCCTGTATTCCTCTGCCCTTCAGTTCTGGGTCACATGGGATAAGTGAAACATTTCAGTAGAAAGGGCAGTCTACAGTGCAGAGGGCTCAGTCATGGTTCCCTCCTCCTCCCCAGTCACAGCCCTGTGCCCTAAGTAGATTTGCAGAATATATTATTGAGTTTGGACATATACAAAGCCTCACAAAACATATTTGTGCCAAAAGACTGGATTAAATAAGGCTAAAATATAACCATAAGCAAATGACAAGAAAACGCAGAGGTGATTACCCTCTAGTTCCTGACGTAATCACATTGAAGAGTATCAAGTTTCAAATTTATCTAGAAGACTGAAATACAAATATATGTTCATTACTATGAATATTAAACTTTGCTTTTAGTATATTCTGTGTCTTAAAGGACTAGCTAATGAAAATAGAAAGCAAAAGCAGTGGTAAAATATTAAACATTGTTTACTTCATCTTTAGCTCAAATCTAAACCTTGTTGATTTTATTTGTTTTATAATACATATAATATAACTTGACAGTAGTGCATATTTTTGGAGATGCTTGCATTTGTTTTGTTGATAGGATGTGCAATAAAAAAAATTCAGTGATCATTTGTCTGCCTCCTGTGACTGTAGCTGTGATTGCTTACCTCTATGTTCTCAACTCTAGCTTGGGCTCAATCCCTCTTCAGTTTGCAACTTTGATCACTTCAGTTGTTTTTGCTGCGTTTGTGTCTTTCCCCTTTGACCTGAAATAGTCTAAAGTGACCAACTTCAAAACTATTACTAGAATACCCTCGTAGAAAGCATCCAAACACAATAGAATGGTAACAAGAGTGAAGGTTTTAAATATCAAATCACTTAGGTCAAATGTAGGTTTTCCCTACCCCTAAAAATAGAATATAAATTCCTTAACAATGGTTAGTAAGTGTTCCTCACACACACACACACACACACACACACACACAATTGAAAATTGCTACATCTCATGCATATTCACCCATTCAATTGCTGGAATCTCATTGTAAAGAAACACTGAGCAGGTGCCATTTAAGCACGAAGCCAGTGTCTCACAAGACACTCTATGGTGGGGGATGATGTAGATAGAAAGGCAACTGAGAGATGAGGGACTTTATCGTGGGTTGTTTTGGTAACATTTTAATCGTTCAGCTTAGTGACATACTGAAGATTTTTCCAGAGTGAGTGTTTCATCATTCAACATAAATGATCTTGGTTTAGTTGAAACTAAGATTGCCTCTGTACCCAATGAGAAATCTATATCAGAGAGGGATTGCCATTTTTGGTGATTTGTACCCAATCATTGCCCACTTGATGCTGTTACAGATTAAACAGCTTTTCCCCATGTTCCAGTTAGCGGCACCCTGTGTGTTGGCACATGGAAAGATGGGGCTGAGATACAGAAAAGACCAACAATGTAGCACCGCAAAGTTGACCAGGCATTTGCACGGATTGGTCACTCTGTCATCTCAGATGTGGGCTCTGGCTTCAGGACTAAGTTAGGGCTTGGGATTTGGGCTTACGACAAATCTGAGTTTTAGTTAAATTTCTTACTGTGTGACTTTTCTAATATTTCTGAGCTTCAGTTTTAGCATCTAGAAAAATAGTATAAATTTTAACCAATTCAATGATTATGTGAAGGAGGAAACGCTCAGAAAAAATGCCTATCCATAGGTTCCTATCTACTTTAATTTCTGCTTCCATCTTATGAGATTTCCAAGAGTTAACCATGAACTATTGTTTTCAGTATGGTATTCTCTTTATTCTATTTAAATCTACTTGTCACATAAATGAATCTTCTCGATATTTGGCTTGTCTTCTAAACTCCCCTGTCCTTTCCATGGAGTAGAGACTAAGACTCATGGTTGCTCATATAATGATATTAAAGAGGAAATAATGATATTAATAAAAATAACTACTATTCATTAAGTCTTTACTATGTGCCAAACATTGGGCTGCTTTATCTAATTATCTCATTTACTTTTAAATAGACTTGAATAGACTTTAATATACTTGGTACATTGGAATCCAAAGGGTTTGAGTCAAACTTCCAGTGTTAAAATGTATAATGTGATGAGTAACAAGTTACAATATACAATGCTTACTCAAATAAAATATGGATGAAATAGAAAAAAATGAATAAATAAAACTATTATCTTAGATTATTTTATTGCTACTTGTTGTGAAACCAATTTTACTAGCAATTTCAATGCAAATGAAGATGTTTTTGTTGTAATGTTGGTTAAAAATTATTTGCACTGGAAAAATACTTGACTGTTTAGAAAATAGTTTCAGAATACACAGACTTGGAGAACTCTGAAGAGTTTTAAAAGAGGCAGGTTGCAAATTGTAGTGGTTGATAAAATAACCACTGAAGGGCAATTTTGATTGTGTTATTGAATCAAGACTCTGGTGATCTAAGCTTTCAAAAACAGAGGGCACTGAAAATTCTAGAAAGAAGGGGCCCAAGTAAAAGAATAAGCACCTAGAAATTGCCCAAGGTTTGGATCCAGCGTAAAGAATGTAGTAGAAGATGCACCATTCTTGCTTTGTTTAATTGCTTTGCTACTATGTCAGGGGACATAGAATTTGGCATATGATGGAGATTCGGGTACATCTGCAGTACCTTAAAATGTCTTATCAAGGGGGCGCCTGTGTGGTTCAGCCATTTAAGTGTCCGACTTTGGCTCAAGTCAAGATCTCACTGTACGTGAGTTCCAGCCCTGCGTCAAGCTCTGTGCTGACAGCTCAGAGCCTGGAGCCTGCTTCGGATTCTCTGTCTCCCTCTCTCTCTGCCCCTCCCTCATTCACACTCTGTCTCTCTCTGCCTTTCAAAAATGAATAAATGCTAAAAAAAAAAAAGAAGGAAACAAATACCAAATACCACTCAAAGTAGAACTCTCAAAGTCTTTATTTAGAGGCTTTATTTCCTGTCTGATATAACTCTAGGAGCTTGGTTATTGCATTTCCCAGACTGTGGAATAATTTATTAGCAGCATAAGTTAAAATGCAGCGGGGATGAGTGTGGGGTACACAGAGCTGCTTATTGGTGTTCTAGATAAAAAGGCAAAAGGGGAAGAAAGCTAAGAGGAAAATCTGATAAAGAGGAAAAATAACTAAACAAATGAACAAACGAAAAGTAGACCCATGGACTTCAAAAGCACATCAGTAGTGACCATCCAGTCTGAGGCAAACCTCCCTGGACAGCTCAGTGTATCCACACAGCACAGACAAGAATAATAGATATTCTTAAGGACCTCAAACGTCTTCAGAAAAAGAGTGAACCGTGTTCACAAAGGCAGGGTGATCCCTTATATTTTTCACCTTACACACATTTCCATTCAAAAGAATTCAAATTGAAGCTTCTTTTGACTCTCTTAGGTACGCAGGGAAAGCGACACAGCTCTGCAGATCAGTGAGCCCCAAACTGCTTCACTTCCCTTTGACCCTAATTCTAGAAAACAGTGCACAATTTGGGAACCAAACACCTAAGGGACTCCGCTCACCGTTGCACCTTGAGCCAAGGCAAGAGTGAAGAAGGTGCAGGTTGAGATACACCTGTTGAGATACAAAAGTGACATTCCCCCCAGAGTGACCTGATGTGATTTTCTGATTACAGTCATCATGAACAGCCATGTAGCAAAGAGGGTTATTGCAAATACCGTGCCTCCGATAAAAGAAAATAATCAAATTACAGCTTTTTTGGCTTTCGGGTCAGAAAATAAAGACTCGTTGCATAGTTTTTGTGCTTTCTCAGGACACTCAGGGGTATGACTGCTGAGTTAATTTCCTAAATTAGCAGAATTCTGAAGCTTTGAGACAGAAGTGAAGGTAATTTGGTGAAATGCAAGTACATGGGGAAAAGAGAAAAAAAATAAGGAGATCAAAATGCTACAAAAATATTTAAATTATACCTTTAAAATCTCAAAAGCTTCAGAATTCTGGTATTTCTGAGAATGTATCTCTTCTTAAAACACAAATTATGAGAGTGTGAATAAAGACATAAAGTTCAAATTCAACAGCCTATTAGAGAGGTAAATTTCCCCAAGAGAAAGTCTTGTGGAAATGCTAATGGTTGACTAGAAAAATTCCAGGATTGCAATACTAGAAACCAAATATGAGCTAAAAGCTCTCTGAGCATTTACTGTGTGCTAGGCACTTCTATAGTACCTGTTGGCTAATGTAGCCTTACATTAGTGTCCCCATTTTGCAGATAAGAAAACTGCTGTGACCTCACAAAGTTAGTCAGGGCAGCTCGTGGTGGCCAGGCTCCAGAACACCTACTCTGAACAACTCACTTGGATTACAGTTTCTAAAAATTAATTGCAAATGTGATAAGTGCAAGAGGAAGAGCAGCTCCTGAACTTGAGGTTACAATTTCCATGTGAAGCCGGGAAGCATATCCATTGGATCTGATCAAATCACTGCAAATAAACGACCATTATCAGATCAAGTGTTCTAAAGAAAATCACTGTCCGATTGTTTTTTCTCCAGTTAAGGATCCCTTCATAGCTGTGCCTTCACTGCGGGAGTAAGCGCACAGGTCTGGACCTGACTTATATTCCCTCCATGGTCTGATTAGAATCTATCCAAAATTCAATCCTCCATGACCTCTTACGTTTTTGTCTCTTCTTTTACTCTTCCCTCAAAACCTCTGCTGCAGCCACAATGAATTCTTCTTCCTTCAAATGGACTCTGCGTGGGCCCTTTATGCTTACTGCCGTAAATTGGGAGTCATCTGGTTACAAAACACAAATATACATTTTTGTTTTCCAAAAACATCAGGCTGGCTAGAAACATAATCTAATTCATAGGATTGTTCTAAGTATTGGCTGAGAAGGGGCATTTAGTACATCACCTAGCCAACAAGTGGCAGCTTGTTATTATTTTTTTTAATATTTATTTATTAATTGGGAGAGTGCAAGTGGGGGAGGGGCAGGGAGAGGGAGACTGAGGATCTGAAGTGGGCTCTGGGCTGACAGGTTGACAGCAGTGAGCCCTACGCAGGGCTCAAACTCACAAACAGGGAGATCATGACCGGAGTTGGAGTTGGACATTCAACAGAATGAGCCACCCAGAGGCCCCAGCAGCTTGTTATTCTTAAACATTAAATGGTTTTGTATAAAAATTCTGTCTACCTAGGATGAAACAGTACCAACCAACCATCCTCTTCCTGAGCCTACACTGTTTGGTTTTGTTTTTTGCCTGAATGGCATTCAGCATCTCATCAGCCTGCTGGCAGTATGATTATAATTTTGTTATTTTTTCCTGGCCAGGTCTGATTCTAGAATTTCTCTAGCTCCTCTAAATTGTCAATGATCCATTTACTGAGGGTTTTGAGACCCAGACACAACACTGAGAACCTCAAGTGTACCAGGCCACTTAATATGTTCAAACATCATACTCCATCAATATTATGAGTTCCATATTTTTTAAATGGAAAATAAAAACTAAAGTTGAAATAAAATAAGTTTGTAAGTAGGAACACTAGCATTCAAGAAAGCTTTTGTAGCTCTGAGACTGTTTTTCTAATGAATCAGGTTGTCTTCCTTTGCCTTATTATTTAAAAAAAAAATTTTTTTTAACGTTTATTTATCTTTGAGACAGAGAGAGACAGAGCATGAACAGGGGAGGGGCAGAGAGAGAGGGAAACACAGAATCTGAAACAGGCTCCAGGCTCTGAGCTGTCAGCACAGAGCCCGACGCGGGGCTTGAACTCACGGACTGTGAGATCATAACCCGAGCCGAAGTCTGACGCTTAACCGACCAAGCCACCCAGGCGCCCCCTTTTGCCTTATTATTCATCCTTCACTGTTATAGCACCAGTATGTTCCAGCTCATTCATGGTGGACAAATATGGCTCTTGGACAAAGAAAGATATTTTAAGATCTTTTTAGAGACAAATTGACTTAGGTTCTAGATGAAACAGGACAGTACTTGGGAAGATTATGACAGCCCAAGACTCAGCATCTCTAACGTCTTTCCTATAAGCCTATCTTCCAAATTGGAATTGCTGAATAGTCAAACCCAAAAAGCAATGATTTGAGAATACAGAAGTGTAGAAAAGTAATGGTAATTTCCAATCCTGCCAACCCCATTAAATAGATATTTTTGGAGGACTCATCCTATACAAACTTCTAGAAACTAAGGCTAGAAAGGTTAACACCACAGGACTGTACTTTCTCCAGGAGCTAACAGCACAGTGAGGACCTTACTGCAGAGACCAACATATTGCAAACTAGGATTTGTGAACAATGATTCTGCAAGATGCTTCCTTGAAGGGAATTGTCATAGTCAAGCAATTTTGGGGAAACCACACCCTATTAGCTCTTCCTCAATATTTTTGTGCCCATTAGCCTGTTAGATATCTTATGATGAGGAAATCTGTTTTACTTTATTTAGGTCTGTCTTTTTTTTTAAACCTATGACTATAGACACTTTATTTTTCCTAATACCCTTAGTAAAATTTTACACTTATTAAAATTCTATATAATTGGAGTTCCTTCCAACACATTTTAGGAGACATCAGCCTAAAATATTTGATCAGTTTCATAACCAATCTCTCTCTCCTCTCCCTTTCTCTCTCTCTGTCTCTCTCTCTCTCTCTCTCCTCCCTTATATAAACACTTTTACACAATTGTCAAGATCATCTTCCTTAAAGAATGATCAAGTTACAAAGGTTATGCTAGTGTTTTGTAGGTTTTTTTTATTCCAAATCAAGGACATACGAACAATCCAAAGTCTATCATTTTATAGTAAATTGAAGAGCTTTTTAGGTAGCTTTTTTTTCTCCTGTGAAAACTACTTCCTCAGCTTTGTGTCCGACTGTTCTTTAATCATTTAGAGTCAGTGAAATGGAACTATCTGCATTCCCACAAAGTCACCATAGCACACTCATATCCTTGCTGTTGGCCACTAATATTCCTTTCCTCTATCTCTGTCTTGAAACTCTCCATACTCTGTTGGAATCCAGGCCAAGAACTTCCATGAAATCATTCTGGGTTTTTAAAACCTTCACCACTCCGCCCGTTGTCTCCATAGCACCTTTCTCAGATTTGCCTTCCAGAATGCAGCACAATTATGCTGTATCCTCTTAATCTTTGTCTCTTTGAAAGAATAGGATGATTGGGCCAGCAACATGGTACCCTAGCTCCACTTCCTGTCTTATTGTCAAGATCCTGCATCCTAGGAGATCATAGGCTCTGTTGCCTACCGTACTTTCCCAGAAGGAGTCCTGTTTTGAGGGTAACGTAGACTATCTTCTGCCTGAAGAATATGTATCATCTTCTTTTCAGTTTCCAAATAACAAAAATTACAACTCTTTAATATCCAAATGAAAATGAGTTACATTTGGTTTAATAAACAAGATACAATAATATAGGAATGTGATGGATATTAGCTTTGATCAAGTCAAGTCCTGGTTGGCCTGTGAGTTCTGTTGCTCTCCCAGAAAGGTTCTTTTCTTCCACTGCTATGCAATGACCCTTCAGTGCAGTCTCTGTGTTTCAAACAACAGTCAGAAAAGATGGTCAAGGTCTGGTGCCTATCAGTGAGACAGTAGGTTAAACATAGTTGTATATAGACACAAGATCTTTCCTTCTCACATAGTAGTCCGCATCAGAAAATGTTTAGTTGACAGAAAAGTATAAGCTACAGTTTTTTGGGTGTTCAGTCACATCAGGGATCGGGAGCAAAAGAAGAAAGAACTCAAAGCCCTTAGCTCAAAGAGGTTAAATCATTTATTTAAGACCACAGTGTTATACTGTGAGGTCAGTAGTGTGGTTCTAAAGTCTTAAATCCATTGCTCTCCCCATGGTTAGTGGAAGTCAAGGTGAGAATTAAGGGATACTCCAAAGAATGCTGATGGACTAACTTAATCTCTAAGGCTTTTTGGAGCCAATGAAATTAAGTATTATTTTCTTGAAAGTTGGCTAAATAAGAGGCACCTGGGTGGCTCAGTTGGTTAAGTGTCCAACTTCAGCTCAGGTCATGATCTCACAGTTAGTGGGTTTGAGTCCCGCGTGGGGCTCTGTGCTGACAGCTCAGAGCCTGAAGCCTGCTTCGGATTCTGTGTCTCCCTCTCTTTCTGCCCCTCCCCAGCTTGTGCTCTGTCTCTCTGACTCTCATAAATAAATAAACATTAAAAAATTAAAAAGAAGAAAGTTGGCTAAATTCAATTTTTACTGAATGATTTAGACACATAATTTTGTTTGAGATGCTATATATTATACTACCAAAAAAGAAAAAAAAAAGGTAATAATGGAATGAAAATGTCAGTGGCCTGTTTCAATGTAAATTCTCCATATGTTTGGTAAAACATATCGACTTCCACGTAATAGTGTGCTTTTGACTTGATATATATTGACTTATACCTACTAGGGACTTATTGATTGTTTTCAGTAAATACTCTGTGAAATGTTTTCTCATTTGGCTAAAAATAAAGCTCAGCTTTCAGCAAGATGTTTTTTTTTTTCTTTTTTCAAGAAGAAACCTTTGTTGATCATGGTGCCTATTCTCAAAATTGATCTGAAACTATTAGTTGTTAAGTGTGTATAATCTGAAGACCTGAGGGGAAAATCTTATTTAAGAAAATGAGTCATGATAATTTAAATGAAAATATACCATTTTCATAGCACATTCATGTAAGTAAAATTATGTATATGTAGTATTTTCCCAACTATATAAACTTAGAAATGAAAATAGATATAAAAAGATTAGAAAATATGGCTCAACCACACATTCATTAGGATTAGTACCTGATTAGTATCAACTCATAAAGAAACTTTTAAACTAGATCTTGGCTTAACTCCAAAGTGTATTTCAGTGGAAATCTTTTGTTTCTTTTTTCTCCTCATGCAACATGAACCAATTTTCAAAATTTTGTTCACATTGCATCAATTGAGAAAATACTAGATTTGCTACAGTAAACTCAAGCTTCACTTTTTAAAAATTGATTTATCTACTATCACTCTGTTTCTAACATCGAATAGACAAAAAATAAATTATCATATTTAAATAAGCACATCAGGGATTATTTAATGTCCATGACTATATATATATATATATATATATTCCCATATCATAACATAATTCAAACTCATGTCCCAGGAAGTTACAATTATTTAGTCAGGATACTTTTGTATTATACCCAAATAGCTAGAATTATATAAATTTGGGAATGTCAATGATCTTCTCTATATCACTACGTTAATAGTAGCTATCTATGAATAAGGCAGCAATGGAATAGATAGATGATAGACCGATAGATAGATAAATAGATAGATAGAGACAGAGAGATTATATATGTATATATATAATACATGTATATATAATATATAATTAGATATTATATATCATATATATTAGATAATATATTAGATGATTAGATAATGTATGTGTGTGTATATATATATATATATATATGAAAGTTCAGACCTTTATGAATGTTCATTAATTATCAATTGATTTAAGTAAAGTCATTTTTAAAGAAAGATAAAAAAAACCTCTAAAGACCTTGCATTTAGTTAGGAGAGAACTAAAGGATTCTTCAGTATGGCTTATTAATGTGTGTATTACTGCATTGTGTATAGCACTTATATACCATTACATTAGAAACAGTTATTTTACTTGTGTAGTACAGCATGTGTTTTCATGACTGTTATAGAGATGGGGTGCAGCCTGAAAAATGTACTTGTAGCCCCTAATGAGCAGGAAGCTAGAACTGGCATCCCTATTTTTATTACAAAGAGGATTTTGTAGGGGTTATTTGAGAGATTGCTCTCAGCCTCCTTCCCTGAATTTCTTCCACTGTCTTCATCACAGAAACTACATCTCCCATGAAGCCTTACCAATTGGCTTCCCACTTGGTTCCACCAATGAGAGGCATAAACAGGTGATTTGAAGGCTGATGCAAGGAAGGACACATTTCCTTCTCTCTCTGCCTCCACCTGTGCCTTCTGTAGAAGAGGCCGCAAGCCCTCTGTTGTGGCTACTGGATGTGCCAGATGACCACACTGCAGTCTGGTTTCCACCAGGTTTCATCGAATGCTGTCTCCTCTCTGGGGACCTCCATTTTTAGCAGTGGTGGTTTCCTGTTTTTGTTAATGGGAAAGCCCCTTCTTGTTTTCTTGGGTCTGCCATCACTATGTGAACCATTTTCTACATTTTTTTTTCTATTTGAACTTCTTCGATTGACTACTGTTTTCTGGACTGGACAGTGGTCATTTTTGTCACACTCCACAGCTACCCTAGAAATCTTTCTAAGATTACTTTCTTCTGAATTTGTGAAGCTGTGGTGTTGGGTATTTGTATTGATTATTTTAAGGTATTATTTGGGTATTTATATTGATTATTTTGTTGGGCAGCCACTATGCCCAGATATTTTAATGAATGTCCCCCAGCTTCCTGTCTTTCTGGTCTCAACTCAAGAGACAGTTGTCCCCATGCTCTTGACGCCACCCATGCTGGTTTTCTTTCTGGTCACCAAATACACACATTTCTTCTTATCTCAGTGCATTTTCACATGCTTTTCATTGTAGGTGATGGTTCCTTCTGACCCTTCATTCCTGAAACCTCACTTATCCCTGATGTCTCAAGTTAAACATTGCTCCTTTGTGAGCCCTTCCCTTATCTAGATCATTGTCCCCCTGCCATACATTCTCCTTCTACCATTTATTTCTACCTTGCAGCACATATAAATATAAATAATTTATGGTGGAACTTGTATTTTAATGTCACATTATACCTGTTAAAACTTCAGGTCAATGGAGTCTGGGACCAAAGCCACTTTATTTTAACCTCTGTGATCCTAGCAGCTGGAAAAGTCTTATGCATGCAACAGTGTTGCATGATAATATTTGTGAGACAAACCATTGCATTTTGTTCTCTCAGAATCCTTGCAAAACGGATATTATTTTCCCTATTTTATTTATTTATTTTTCAAGTATTTATTTATTTATTGTTTATTTTAAGACAGAGACAGAGAGAGCTAGCGAGGGGAGGCAGAGAGAGAGGGAGAGAAAGAGAATCCTAAAGCAGGCTCTGTACTGTAGTGCAGAACCCGTGTGGGGCTCCAAGTCATAACCAATGAGAGCATGGCCTGAGCCAAAATCAAGAGTTGGATGTTTAACTGACTGAGCCACCCAGCCACCCCAATTTTTCCTATTTTACATAATTTTATTAGATTCGCTGTACAATATATGAGCTGTTTTGTTTATTTTTTACAATGTTCATTTATTTTGAGACAGAGAAAGAGAGCGAAAGAGAAAGTGCACACATGAGCGGGGAAGGGGTAGAGAGAGAAGGAGAGAGAGAATCCCAAGCAGGCTCTGTACCATCAGTGCAGAGCTGGACCCGAGGCTTGATCCTACAAAACGTGAGATCATGACCCCAGATGAAACCAAGAGTCAGACGCTTAACCGCCTGAGCCACCTGGGTGCTCCTATATGAGGTTTTTAAAATGCTGAGCATGAAGCAGTGACCAAAGCAGAGAAAAGTCCTTCCCCTCATAAAACTTACATTCCAATCGAGGATATATACAATAAGCAAGTGAAATATGTGGTATTTCAGATGATGACAAGTCATATTGAACATCAATCAAGGAAGCAGACTATAGACAGTCACATAAGGACAACATGCTATTTTGAACAGAAATTGGAGGAAGACCTCCCTGACACTGGAGCATGTGAGCCAAGAACTTAAAAAGTAAATCAAATAGATAGAAAGGGGGAAAAAAAAGTTCAAGGAATAGAAAACCTCATTAATTTTAGAGATAAGAAGAAGAAAGTTCAAAGTGTTGACGCAAATTTCCTGAGGTCATAGGGAGTACTGATTTGTCAGCAGGTCTGTGTGGCCTCAGGCCTGTGCTCTATTTAAAGCATTGCAACTTCCCATTCTAGTATCTGGGACATAAAACCATGGCAAAAAGTTCACCACAACCTACGTCAAATTGAGCCATTGAGCTGTGTTCGATATATTCACGCTCACAGTTCTAACCGTACATCACAAGAGAAGTTGCAGGTGCATACAGCCTTAAGGGTAGAATTTAGCTGATTTTAAGCATTTTGAGCTTAAGAAGTTATTTTGTCAGAGTTTGTTAGCAGTGGGGTTAGGACACTATTGATAATAAAGCAAACTAGGCATGTTGAACTCTAGGGAGGCACTGGATTCTGGAGTGTTTTGGAGCTATGGCCAGATCCTAAGCATTTATCATGAAGGGGCCAACAGTGTGTCTGGTACTGGATGTATGAATGTCTACAGTGCTGTGAAAACCACATACACACATATGTCACCTTCAGACACGATGTCTTTGAAGACTTGACTAGTGAAAAGTTTACGTTTAGTTCTCTTTTGAGTTAACTGTAGCATTTCTTGAAACCCTTTTGATGTCTTAAGAAGTACTAATGAAGACAGATGAGCAAGAGGGCCCCTGCAGACACAGACTATGGCGATTTACAGCAGATCGTTCAATTGTAAGGTGCCTTTGTTCAGGGATATCTTAGTAGCTACTTTGTGCACGACCTTTCCTCTGCTGCCCTTGAGTCTCAAGATTGAGAGAAAATATCCAACTTAAACAGTGATGAGGTTGCAGGTGGGATGGAGAATCGGAATTGGTCAGGCCTGGATTTTTAATTCCAGTTCCTGCATGGATTTATCAATGTCTTATCCCTCTGGACCCCACCTGTAAAATGCAGAACCTTGTATTTTTTTTTTTTAATTTGAGAGTAAATACAAAACTACTGGCGGTCCATATGAAGTATGCTAATATTATCCGTGTTAGATCTGCAGCAAAGCGGGGGCTCTGATGTATGTGTTTTCTTATAACAATTGACGTTATTTAGGAGAAGCAGCTTGTTATAGGAGGAAATCACAAGGTCCTGGAACTAAGTGAGCTAACTTCTGTCTTTGCTCATCCAATTAATAACACTGATCTTAGGGCCACAAAATGTGACCCACTGGACTTATTTTTGTTGATAATTAAGAGGTTAAAGCAGAAAATTCCAACTTCCCGTTCAGATCAAAACAAACAAACAAACAAAACGTCCATGGTTCTCTAAGTTGCATCCTCTATAAATTTGCATATTGTGTCATACAGCCTTTGCAGGAAAATGCAATCTGAGTCCTTGAGAAAATTTCATATTCCATCCATCACACAGTGGAATAAACTTCCATTAAAAAGCACATTACATTTGGGAAACAGCATCATTCTTAATCCCAAACACCATTTGATTCAATCCATGAGATTACCCAGGCCAACAAAGAAGGTTAGTAGGCCTTCCTCAGATAACACAATTGTTTTGTTTCCTCCAATTTTGATAAAGCAAGAAATACATTTTTTTATTAAATATTGAGATCAGTGAAATCAGAGCAAGCTCCTTCCTGAACCAAGATGAGAAATCTAATAGGGATTTGTCTTCCCAGTGTTCACTCAAAATTTCTATCTAACTTTTAAAAAGCCTGTCTATATTAATGAGGTTGGAAACTTCAGGTGCATTTGTGTCTATTTGCTTGAGAATAAATAGCATTTTACCTGGGAGTTCTGTTTTTCTGTGTCACTGTAACACAGGTCATTTCACAGACCTATGGATACATTCGTGCTTCTCAATTATTCTCTCTTCTTACAAGCATTTGACTCCGTCCTTTGTAATTCCCCCACCCCCATAGGTAAATCTTCCAAAGGAAAGAGAGGAAAAAAAACATGGTACAACATTATTTTCTCTACTTCAAGAATCCCATAAAAATATAAACTGCAGGAATTTGGACTCTCCCTTAGGAATTTCTGTGATTTTACCTGGAAGACTGAACATGTCTTGTTTCATAAATTTAAGCAACCATAAGCTCTGAGGCTTTATAGGTACACCTCTTCACTTTTGAACTCTAGTTGAGCTTATGTTCTGGAAAGTGGGTGTTCATTAATGTCTGCCTTTCTTTGTTTCTCAGTAGCATTAATGATGAAGATTTAAATGTAGCAAAGAAACTTCCATGTGATTATAGGTTATATCCCTGACAAAAGTTGATATATACAAAAGCAATATTCAAAAAAAGGGGAAGAATATAGTAAAAAATACCAACACTTCTTTAGAAAAATGAGTTGGAGATATGAACACATATTTTACAGAAAAAGAAAGATCATTGACCTTAATCATTTAAGGGGATTCTCAAATTGAGTAATAATGAGATAAATACAATTTTTTTTTTAATTTTTTTTTTCAACGTTTTTTATTTATTTTTGGGACAGAGAGAGACAGAGCATGAACGGGGGAGGGGCAGAGAGAGAGGGAGACACAGAATCGGAAACAGGCTCCAGGCTCCGAGCCATCAGCCCAGAGCCCGACGCGGGGCTCGAACTCACGGACCGCGAGATCGTGACCTGGCTGAAGTCGGACGCTTAACCGACTGCGCCACCCAGGCGCCCCGATAAATACAATTTTAAAATACAGTGATATATATTGTCTTATCCGACATCTTGACAAAATCTAAAAGTGGACAACAGGTTTTGTTGTTGAGACCATGGGGAAATAGTGTCTGTGGAAATGAAAAGTGATACAATATCTACAGTGGGGGATATGGCAATATCTACCAAATTTACATGTGCATTTACCCTTTGATCCAAGTAATTCCTACTTTGAGCATGTACTGCAAGGAATACGCACAAGGCAGGTATACACAGAAACTTTCTTTGTTTTAGCAAAAGATGGAGACCTATAGAATGTTTATTATAAGGGAAAGGTTGAATAAACTGTGGCAGATCTACAAAAAGGAGAATAGGCAGTTAGAAAAAGGAATGAGGAATAACCCTATATGATATGATGAGTGAAGTCCTAAATATCGGGTGTGGAAGAGTGGAGAAAAATGTATAGTCCACTATAAATAAATAAAATCAAGTACTACTGCTTATCTAAGAAAGTGTATTCAGTGTCATACACACACACACACACACGCCCAACGTGCTCACATTTACAAGAAAAACAAACCATCAACTATAAAATTAAACAGATGATTACTTTTGTGGGAAGAAGGGAAGAGTGGAGGTGCCAAGAATAAAAGCTAGAATTCTCTAGATAGATGAGATTTCTTAGGTTTAACTTTGTAAGCATGTCAATATTTTACAGAATAAAAAATATCTCTCCAAAAAACAAATGCAACAAACCCACGTGTCTCAGGTTGGCGACATAACTGAATCAAGAATTATTTCAAAATATGTAAAACAATAACTTTACTGTTATTCCAGTGGATTATACCACAAGGAAAAAGTGACCTGAAAAACAAAGCACAACATTCACTAGTTTAGTGGCCATATAGTTGAAGGTGAGTCTGCTGAGTGTTGTGTATTAGGAGATAAAGCAGTGAGTATAGTTGATCCCTGAACAACATGGGTTTGAACAACACGGACACACTTACACATTTTTTTCCATTAAATATGGTACAGAAATATAATGTACTGTAATGTAAATGTATTTTGTCTTCCTTACGATTTTCTTCATAACACGTTCCTTTCTTTAGCTGACTTTATTGTAAGAACACAGCATATAGTACATGTAACATACAAGATGTGTTAATCAACTGTCTGTTACTGGTAAAGCTTCCTGTCAACATCAGGTTATTAGTTAACTTCTGAGGAAATCAAAGTTATATGCAGATACTTGACTACATGGGGTTACTAGGCACCCCCAAACCCCGTGTTGTTCAGGATCAACTCTATTTACTTGATTTGAAAAGGAGATAAGAGGTAAGGTTACTCAAGTTAAGTATAAGAATCATGCAGCCTGTGCTTAAATCAGAAGTACCAATATGAACTCATGATATATTTTAACCAGTGAACAACAAAAACAAGTGAGAAAATTAGAATACCTGATTTTCAACTCCTATAAAAGTAATGAGTCTAGACAGTGATCATCCATAACTGCCAACATCACCACGAGGATGATCTAGTTAATACTGTGTGTTTTCTACAGACAACCCGTCTGTAGAGAATTCTTGCCAAAATCACTATGAGGCCTATATGATGCAAAAACCAATTTACAGGCAATACTGAGAGCAGAGGACATGTGACATGAAGATGATTATGGGAATTGCACATGACAAATATCTGGTTTCTTCACAAATAATTGCAAGGGAAAGTAAAAAGATTTAGAAGATAAATCAGTAAGCATTTGATTCAATCGAATGGAACTTAAGAGATCAATTAGCCAGTTGCCATGTACTCAAAATCCAATTTCAAACAAGACAACTTGAAAAATATGACAGGGAAATTTGAATACTACTTAAATCACTAATGATATTAAAAGTTATTACTATCTTGCTTATAGTTTTAAGCCTAGTAATGTGGCTTTTTTAAAAAAAGAAAAATAAAAGGTTTATCTTTTAGAAATACATGCTGACATATTTACAGATGAAATGATGTGATCTGCAATTGACTTCAAAATAACTAAAGTCGGGCTGCGTGATAGTGGGGTTGAAACAAAACTGGTCATGGATTGAAATGTTTTCAGGGTCATTTATGAACATCTGGGGTTTATTATAGTATTCATACCATTTCTCATGTGTGAAATATTCTAATAATATGAAGGAAAAAAATAGTCATTGTATCACATGAATGAAATAATTGACTTATGAGGTGGTATGAAGAGAAACCAAATGATTTCCGGACCCCAAGTGTTTCCTTACCAGCTGGCCACATGCTATCTCTCTCTCGATTTTTTTCTTATGTGGTTATGGCTCTTTTTCTCTGAATCCATTGTTAAGGAAAAATTCACCCCCAGGAGAAATGAAAGAACTAATCATTTCAACGTTGTGAGAACAAGATCATTGGAGTTCACCAATTCTAATAGCTACGTAAGAAATAATGAATACAAGTAGAAAATGTTGATTGATATGGGAATAGATTTAAAACTGTCCTTGTAATGGCACAGTTATAGAGAACAGATTTTATTCTGGCTAGTTTAGTTTGGAAAGGAATTATTGTAGGGTATGGCATTGTTTACAGATGGTTAGGAAAGTCACAAATACATTCTGGGTTGAGCTTCTAAGTAATATTCCACAAACCCCTCTGAAGATCTGGACTGCCAATTTTGCTGCCCATACTCTATATCAGAAAACATATGCAGTCAGAATATCACAGGTGG
The DNA here is from genome assembly GCF_023721935.1 of Panthera uncia. NCBI lineage: Eukaryota > Metazoa > Chordata > Mammalia > Carnivora > Felidae > Panthera > Panthera uncia. Next base: position 106,693,639 of record NW_026057584.1, on the reverse strand, counting down.
GGTCCCACTCCATTCAGGATGCCAGCTTCTGGACTCTGAGCGACACGTGGTACTCTGAATCAGAAAAAAAAAATAGCATCTGATTGACCCAAATCTAAGTCAACTCTGTAACTCTTGCTAACAAAAAAGTCTGCAAAATATAGTTTTAGCTTCCCAGCCATTTTGATCCTACTAGATAAAGGATAAGACCAAAGTAAAACACCAGTCGATCACATACGTCATGAGGACCAACACATTTTCTGTACATATTTCAAAAATTCTCACTCTCTGCAGCCTTGTCTTTGTTCTTACCTTTGTGAAGTCAACACCTGTTTCCTTTCTGACCACGTGGCACTTGCAATTGTATAAAATGAGCTTTGTATCTTATTCCAGGTACTTGTACAGAATGTGCATAAAGTGTTCTTCCTTTTTCATTGAGTTGAGAAGTTACATCATGCACGCCAAAATCAACAAGAGATTCTTTTCTGGGCTTCGCCTCTGGAGTGCATAATCACATAGATCTGGACAGGCCAGTAGCCTCAGCTTCCACCTCTATTTATTTCTCTCACTATTCAGGTTGTTTGGAAGTGATGTTGCAAAGTAGTTGAACATGTTGAGATAGGTAGGAACTTTTACACTTGTCATTCTGAATCTGTGCCGTTCTGTGGCTCGTCTATTTGTTTATCGAGGGCATTCAGATTCTGTAATTAACTCCTGTCTACATCCTCATTGCCAATTCAGCATTTGATGAGCATTAAGGAAACACCTAATTACAGAGTAAATATCCAGCACAGTGGGGTTGCCTGAAGAGAACGGGGAGGGGGATGGCTCTGGGCAGCCCACATAATGAACTTCCGGGATGGGGTCTCTAGCAAGTGAGAGGTGCATTTTTGGGCCGGAAAAATGAGATGAAGAAATCACGCTCCAGACAATGTGACTGAGTAGGGACACTGTTTAGCTGCAGAGAAGCTTTTCCTGAATAGAAAAAGCTCCTTGCTACTTGTTTTTTTTGAAAAGTAAACAAAAAACAATTAAAAATAGAACAACAGAACGTATATAGCAATCAAGGCCTAGTTGCAAATGATTCACCAGTGTCACAAGTACATACTGGCATCTAATTAAGGCATTAATTAAAACTCATAATACTTACCTAATTAGAAAAATGTAAAAGTACTATTAGAGTCTTTCCTTTTAAATTAGCTGAAGCAGATGATTAGCAGGTGTTCTTAATGTATTTTTTTCTTTTGTTAAATAGAATACCACACGGGTGAAAATTAGACCTGTAAATAACAATATTACAATCAATCATTATAAATGTTTGGAGCAGCTTCTGGAGAGGTGGTATGGAGGGGCTTGCCCCACCACCTTGGTACCCAACCAACTATATAATTGCTTTCTGCTTACTCCCAAATTCTCCTGTAGTTGAAATTGGACAAGTTCCATTCTTGAACCCTTTTCCTGAACTTTCCTGGAGTCCTTATGCACTTTGAATTTCTCAGAACTCAGATTCTAAAAGGAATAACCCAAGGGAATGACTTAAATTGGAGCAGAAGGAATAGAGGTTAACAACAGGAGATGTTGTAGCAGGCACTGAGGAATTTAGCAAGGCCCTTTAGAGGCTACCCGAGAGAACTCGTCACATTCTCATTTGTTGGAGGTACTCTGGGGTCAGTGCTATCCGAAGTAGCTTCTCAGATATATGTCTCATCGTTCCTAAACACTACACCCTATAACATTATGTCATGTTATAAAAACGCATTTATTTGTTTGTTTGTTTCCATCATACCGGTTAAATGAAACCTTCTCAAGAGTAGATATTGGGATTTGTGTTGCAGCCACTGTTATATCCACAACACCCAAATAAGATCGAGCACAAGGTAGGTGCTTACTAAATCTTGATAGAGAGGCAAATGAGATCACCGAGTTTTGTGTAGCATGCGTGCACGCGTGTGGCCTCTGGTATTATAAATTTGCGGGGACAGGTACAGTGTTTGTAACTTCTCATAGAATCAGAACCTCCAACATTCTGGTCAAGTATCACACATTCATATCGAGCATGGACTAAAACTCCATGATCACAAACAAGTCTAAATAAATCCTATTAGTCTGAGACTCATAAAAAGATGGCTAGGCTCAGCGATTCAATCTCTAGCCTCCTAATTCCTACAAACAATCCCACAAATGAAGAATACTAAACTTGAGTGTAGGCCTGGAAGGGGAAGGACAGAGACAGTTGGATTCAACCTCCATGTATGGGAGGCCAGAGATAAGGAAGCGGCATTAAAGGAAAAACACCATTAAGTGCAAAGATTCACAGACACAAATGAAGTGGTCTACTTTGTGTGGGCTTATTTGTAATTGGACTGGTGGGGTGAAGAATGAAGTCATAAGCAATAGCTGGGAAACATGGCAAGAGCCAGGTACCCGGTACGTCACCACATACCTTGTTTTTTGGGGGGTTTTTTTGGGGGTTTTTAAATGTGTATTTATTTATTTATGTATATTTATTTAGAGGGAAAAAAAAAAAAAACAGGAGAAGGAGAGAGAGGGAGGATAGCAGAATCCCAAGCAGGCTCTATGCTCAGGGTGAAGACTGACGCAGGACTCAATTACATGACTGTGAGATCATGACCTGAGCCAAAACCAAGAGTCAGAGGGAGTACCCACTGAGCCACCCAGGTCCCCCTTCACCAAGTACCTTGAATGTATGTTAAGAGGTATCAGTTTTACTCAGCCTCAAAATCAATTGTTGATGGATTTTAATTTAAAAATTGACTTGTGAAATTCCTCTTTAGATGTCGCGTTGAGAAATCCTCACAGAGAATGGACTAGAGAGGCAGGAAGTCCAGGGATGCTGGATGGGTGAACATTTTTTCTATTTCTAAATTTTTTACTTCTTGTCAAGTGTCCATTTTAATTAAATCAGGAGGACTGCCTCTCCTGTCCTTTTAGCATTTTTATTTGGAGTTTCTATGTTCCACACATAAGCCCATTGAGACTTTTTTTTTAAATAGAAAGTATAAACCGAGGATGGAGGAAAAAACCTGAATCTATCAAAATCAGTGATTTCCCTGATGGTCGCTGTAAAAAAGGCTGCTTGCCTTCTCAAGCCTTGGTATATGCCAAATAAAAACACTGGTGTCTTCACAAGAGAGAAGATATAAAAGTGTTACCTAAAATTGCCAGGCAGCTATAAAGGAAATAAATGACTCTATTACTTTGAAATGTAAGCAAACATCGACACGAAAGCCCTGGGCAACATATGAAGCCATTCTCTATTAATAAATGGGAGTTTGATGACCTCGTGTTATATGGCATATAAAGGAACAATAGTGTCATTTTCCAGAAAAGGCAATTTGGCTGCCAATAGTTGAAGTGGGGGCAAAGGGGCAAGGTCGTGTTGCCCCTCCTCTTCCTTTGTGTCACTATTTGGTCTCACCTGTGTCCATAGCACATGGGGACCAAGGCAGAAGGCAGCAAAAGCTTTTACAAATACAGAAAATATGGTATTCTAAGGAGAGGTCTCTCAGCACCACTACACCACCTATTCTGGAAGACACCTTTACCCTATTTGGGTAACCTTCTCGTTCAATCCCAGGGATGGAGATCTTATTTTATTATTTTATTTTATTTTGACAGAGAGCACGTGAGTGGGGGAGATGGGTAGAAGGGAGAAAGAGAGAGACAGACAGACAGAGAATGAGAGAAAGAGAATCTCAAGTAGGCTCCATGCTCAGCACGGAGCCCAATGCAGGGCTCGATCCCATAACATTGGGATCATGACCTGAGCAGAAATCTAGGGTGGGACGCTGAACCGACTGAACCACCCAGGAGCCCCAAGATGGAGATCCCTGATGCTACTATACGTGGAGATGTGGACCAGTGATTGGTTCTTGGGGTGGGAAGTAGTGGGTGAAGGGGGTAAGCTCTTTCTAGCGGGAGAGCAGAGAGCTTAGAGATTCATCTTATTATTTAATTCTCCTCTTCCCTCCTGTACAACTGGCTAGTGAGAAGGAGCAGTGATACCCGGCCCATGGCCCCCAGAGTAGGTTCAGAAGACAAGAGGCTTGAAGCTTGAAGGAAAGACAAACTGCTCCCAATATGTAGGAACGGGCTTTACATTCTCTGTGTGCAAATGTGTCTGCCTCATCCTGCCATTGGAATGGATGCCAAGAGGAGAGAATTAATTTGGCCTTGAGGAAAAAGAGCAGGAAAATTTATCCCAGGGGGCCAAACATTAATTCTCACTTTCTTGAGTCAAACCACAATTGTAATTTTCTACTAACTCAATGCATCTAGGGTTAACTCTTATAACTTCTCTGACTCAATTTCTTCATGTATAAAATGCAAGAATCCCTTCATGTATAAAATGCGTAATACCCAATTCAAAGGAGTTTGAGGGCATAATATGGTCTGAGTAAGTCTTAATTGCCTGTCATTATTATTTTTTATTTATATTATTTTATTTATATTTATTTTTACATATTATTTTTATTTATATTATTACTACTCCTCCTCTTATGTTTAGTATTGTTATTGAGAATATTAAAAAAGGGTCTGCAGCATTCTCATGGAGAAGAAAAACAAGTGACTGGAAATTCCATAAGGATTGTGTGCTCCAATCACTAAAAAAGCATTAGCCAGGGAAGTCTGTTGAAACATTTACCAAAGCTTACACTCAGGACACACATGCTTATAGATCCACTGGAGCCTGCATCTGTAACTGGTGGAGGTGTTAGCAGTCTGGGACCACTCTTCTAGCCACACGGTTATTCCTGAACTCACCCGGCATTAGGACCAAACTGTTGTGAAGAGTAGGATCTCAAAAACCCTGTTGCTTGTAAGAGAGGATGTTTACCTATGGATCGCTGAAATCTCTTAACAGTACCTTGGGCTAGATCTGGCTCATGGCTCATATATCACCTCTGATCTGGGGACCATGGCTTACCTTGAGTTAGTCGAGGTCAAATAATGACTGTTCTCTGTGGTACTTCTGCATTTATTACAACTGGCCTTCTGTATTCCTTTGAGGCATTTTCTAGCATTTAAGTGCCCATTTGACTTCCAAAATTAAGTTAAGCCAGTGGGTTGCAAGGAGAGGCTGCTCTCTTCTCCTCCCCTGGCCTGTACGGGTGCCTGATGCCCGGGTCTCGGAGCACCTGTCATCTTTACCCTCCTCCTTGACCTCTCGCACCTTGCTTCTCTTCTGACTTTAGGGAACCTATAGATAATATGAATGCTTGTTTTTACTTCACTTATACTTTATGAATCAGGTCCTTTATGGAAATGCTTACTTGTAGAATAAAGGAGCTAATTTAGTTGACTCCTTGGAGCTACAAGGTCACACCACACAGTAGGTTAATGCGTCTAAGACCCCTTATGGGGATTAAACATTGTTCTCTCTTTTTTTTAAGGTTTTTATCAATGTTTATTTATTTTTGAGAGACAGAGAGAGAAAGAGACAGAGCATGAACAGGAGAGGGGCAGAGAGAAAGGAAAACACAGAATCCAAAGCAGGCTCCAGGCTCTGAGCTGTCAGCACAGAACCTGAGTGGGGCTGGAACTCATGAACCAGGAGATCACGACCTGAGCCAAAGTCGGATGTTTAACTGACTGAGCCATCTGGGTGCCCCAACATTGTTATCTTTTTAAATAAGTCTACCAGCTGCTGGTATTAAGGTTTGATTGTGGCTGAAGAAGTTTGGGGGAACAAGCCTTGCCTGTGTCCTGGAACCTGAGGTCTGGATTCCAGCTCACATGTCTCCTGGAGTCCTAAAACTAGGAGGTAGGTCTTTAGCTCCATAGTCTGCATCCTGTCCTCAAGAACCTCACAAAGTAACGGGGCGATGAGTTGGGTAGGACCCAGACCTTTGTGCCTCCTTCCTGTAATACCAGAATAGGTCATCCAAATCTAACATCTAGTTTTAGCAGCTACAGGGAATTACATGTTGTGTCTGTGTGTTGTACCAGTGCTTCTTTCCCAGACTTACCTTTATTTCATAGCCAAAGTGTGAGAGAAGAGATCCTCCTCCAGAGAGGGTTCAGGCGGACAGGCTCATCATAGCTGAGAGCTTGGGAAGGGCATGGTACATCCCACTGGAAGGAAACATATAGTTTTTAGGAGGCCAAGGTGTCTATAAAGGAGTAGGAGAGGAGCAAAGGGAAGAAAAATTAGATAAACTGAATGTTTAGTAAATAACCAGACTTCAAACAGGTACTTTCAAATATAGTTCATTCAGACAACAAACTTAAGGAATAAACATTATTACCTTCTTTTTGAAAAAGGTTTAAATACTTATTTCTTGCGAATTTGCATGAATCTGCACGACGTAACACAGAAAGATTACATGCATCCTTTACACACGTTCCCCCCATAGTAGCAGTCTGTAAATCTGTGTTAGAGTGCACAGCCGGAATATGAACACTGACACAATCAGGATACAGGGTAAGTCCATCAGCACACAAATCCCCCTTCTCATGCTGTAGCCACACCCACCTCTCCCTGATACACTCTCCTCCTGAACCTTTCCAATCAACAGTCTGTTCTCCCTTTTCACAATTTTGCCATTTTAAAAATGTTGTACAGGGGCGCCTGGGTGGCTCAGTCGGTTAAGAGTCTGACTTTGGCCCAGGTCATGATCTCACAGTTTGTGGGTCTGAGGCCTACATTGGACTCTGTGTTGACAACTTGGAGCCTGAAGCCCGCTTGGGATTCTGTGTCTCCGTATCTCTCAGCCCTTCCCCCACTCAAGCTCTGTCTCTCTGTCTCTCTCTCTCAAAAATAAACATTAAAAAAAAAAAAAAGAATGTTGTACAAATGGAAACATATGGTCTGTAATCTTTGGGGATTGGCATTTTTCCTCCAGCATAGTTATCTAGATATTCATCCAAGCTGTGGGGTGTATCTATAGTTCATTCCTTTTAATTCCTGAGTAGTACTCCACAATATGGATGGACCACAATTTAACTATTCACTTGCTTAAGTACAGACAGACTGTTTCCACTTTTAGATTATAAATAAAGCTGCTGTAAACATTCATATACAAGGTTGTTGTTGGTTTTTTTTTTTTTTTTTTTTTTTTTTTTTGTCATGTACAAATTTTCATTTGTCTGGGACAAATGCCCAGGAGTACAATTGCTGGGGCATATGGTGGTTTTATGCTTAGTTTTTTAAAGAAAATGCTGGGGTGCCTGAGTGGTTGTGGGTTAAGTGTGGACTCTTGATGTCAACTCAGGTCATGATCTCATAGTTGGTTATGATCTAGAGCCCCATGTTGGTCTCTGCACTGACATTTCTTGGGGTTCTCTGTCTCCCTCTTTCTCTGCCCCTCCCCAACTTTCTCTCTCTCTCCCTCTCAAATAAATAAATAAACTTAAAAAAATGCCAAGCTTTTTTCCAGAGTGACTGTACCATTTCACATTCCCTTAAAAAAACGTGAGTGATTCAGTTTCTTTTCATCTTTGCTGACATTTGGTGTTGTCACTATTTTTTTTTTTTTACTTTTGTCTAAAATGGATTGAGCATATTTTAAAGGGTCTATTTCTTGCTTCTTTTTCTGTTCACTTGATCCATGTGTACATCACTCTGCCAATATCATACATTCTTGATTATTCCATCCGATATTCTTGGCACTTCACTCTCCATTTTCAAAGTTGTAGATATTCTAGCTCCTTTGATTCTCTACATAGATTTTAGAATAGTCTTATCTATTTCTACAAAAAGAAATCTTGTGATTTAGATAGAGTTTGCATTAAATCTGTACATCAGTTTTGGGATGATGAGCATCTTTACTTTTTTGACTTGTACAGTACTGAACCCAGAATATCTCTGCATTTATTTTGATTTTTGAAAATGTATTTCATCACTTTGTGGTGGTTTTCAGCCTACAATTCTGTACATCTTTTGTTATATTTACACCTAACTATTTAATTTTTTGATCGTTGAAGACATATCTTGCTTTTAATTTCAGTGTTCGTGTGTTCATTGTGATCTGCACATATATCACCATCACAAGTAGTAGTTATGTTGTATATAGCAATTGGTTTTTGTGTGTTTATCTTGTATCTTACCACCTTTCTAAATTTACTTTTAAATTTGAGAATATATTTTCAAATTCTTGTAATTGTCTATGTGTTACCTGCAAATAGGTACAGATTTACTTCTTTTTCAACTTGTATGGCCTTTATTTTTTTCTTGCCTCTTTGCACTATTATACCTTCCAGTTATATGTTGAATACGAGTGCTGAAAACCGATATTCTTTTCTGGTTTCCAATCTTATGGAGGAAGATTAAGTGTAGGTGTCATTTATCAGGTTGAGAAGATATCCCCTCAATTTCCACTTTTCTGAGCATTTTATTATGATTAGGTATTGAATTATGCCAAACACTTGTGCATCAATTAATATGATTATGGGATTTCTCTCCTTTAAGTTGTTAATATGGTAGATTATATAGATTTTCAAATATTAAATTAGTCTTTCATCCTTGGAATAAAAAGCATTTGGTCATGGCATATAGCTGTTTTTATAAATTACTTAATTCTATCTAATATTTAAATGATATCGGTGTGTATATTCTTGAGGGACATTGGTCTTAAACTCTGGGTCTCTGTCTCTGTCTTTCCCCTCTCCCCTCTTCTCCCCTCTCCTCTCGTCTCTTTGCATCCTGTTTTTGTCTGGTTGGGGTATCAGAGCAATATTAATTTCATAAGATAAATTGGATTTATCTATTACAGAGGATTAGTGTTAATTTATCTTTAACATGTAGTAGCATTCAAAAAAATATCATCTGTCCCTGGAGATTTCTTTTTTTTAAATTTTTAAATTACAAATGTGAGATACTTTCTGTTTTATAAAGCATTCAAGATAAAATTAACGTGTCAGTTTTTGATGAGAAGTTAATATGTTGAGACAGTTTGGTATTCAGGCATATGGTTTTAAAAGGAGGGGAGCCTAGATGGCTCAGTCAGTTGAGCGTCTGGCTTTGGATCAGGTCATGACCTCATGTTTCCCGAGTTGCAGCCCCTCATGAGGCTCTGCGCTGAAGTGCAGAGCCTGCTTTGGATCCTCTGTCTCCCTCTCTCTGCCCCTCCCCCTCTCACTTGCGCACCTGGGAACACACACGTGTGCTCTGTCTCTCTCAAAGATGAGCACTAAAACAAGTGTTTAAAAGTTGGCTGATATTTAAAAAACATAATAAAATAGAAGCAAATAGGAAAACTACCAAGGAATACTCAAACTGGATCATCGGAGGAGCTATTGGCTCCTCTTCCTATGCAAGTCCACATGTACATGCATATCTAATTTGACACACAGAGGCATTTATTACTATGGATTTATTAATTATTTTAAAATATATTTTATTATGGCAGAGAAAAGTCTGTGTGGGCTGTCAGGAACAGGGACGTGGAGTAAGCTCTATGATCTGAATAATAGAAGAGAGTAGAAGTATCACACAACTTCCAATGAATTACTAGCTCAGCAAAGTCATTGAAGAACAGGGAACAGAACATAGAAAAAAATTTTAAATGGGGTTTTATAATATTCTCTTCAGTGGTAGACAGATAATGTACCCTTGAATATGTTCATGTCTCATCCCTGGACACTGTGAATATGGCAAAAGGGAATTAATTAATGGTACAGATGGAATTTTCTTTCTTTAAAAAATAATAATGTTTTTTAAATTTATTTTTGAGGGACAGAAACAGAGACAGAGCACAAGCAAGGAAGGGGGAGAGAGAGGCAGACACAGAATTGGAAGCAGGCTCCAGGCTCTGAGCTGTCAGCACAAAGCCCAATGCGGGGTTCGAACCCACAAGCCATGAGATCGTGACCTGAGCCGAAGTCAGACGCTTAACCAACAGAGCCACCCAGGCACCCCCAGATGGAATTTTCTCAATCAGCTAATGTTAAGATGGGAAAATTATTTTGAATTGTCTGAGCGGACCCTGTGTAATTACCACAATCCTTATACATGGAAGAAGGAGGCAGAAGAAGAGTGTCAGAGCGATACCACATGAGAATAACTTAAGCATCCACTCTTGGCTTTGAAGATGCAAGGAGAATACTAGCTGAGGGGTGTAGGCAGCCTCAAGAATCTGGAAAAAGGAAAGAAATGGACTATCTTCCAGAGACTCCAGAAGTATGCAGCTCTGTCAACACCTGTATGATAGTCCAGAGAAAGTCATTTTGGACCTCTGACCTCCATAACTGTAAAATATTAGTTTTAAGCCACAAAGTTTGTGATAATTTGTTATAACAGCAATGTAAAATACAGCATCTATTCGTTGTTCTTATTAGAGTTGAGATTTCCCTAGTTCTTGACAAATATAAGTGATTTTTGTTTAAAATGTACCTATCACGAATATTATATTATGAGATTCTGGATCTTAATTCATTTGTTTCTGCTGATATTTTATATCAGTCTGGCAGAGGAAAGCTGGGTTTCACCATGGTAATGCCAGGGGGGGAGTAGAAGTCCAGGTTCTTTATACAGCCTCCATTGACACCTTAGGACAGAAGAGAGAGCTCCTAATTACTTCTGGGTGGACGTGAGACCTCCAGTTCTCTAGTAGGTTTCCACTGATACCACCATGGCTGGAAAGGCAGGAGTACCTAATTACTGTTCCCAATGTGCCCTTCCTGAACACCCCTAGGGCTGGCCTCCTTACCAATGGGCTATGGTAAAACACCTGACTCTTCGCTAAGTCTTTTGAAATGCCATCCCAACATAGGGAAAGAAAGTTTCCTTGTTACTTCTCAATGTGGATAAAAGTCCAGGAGGGCTCATATGGTGTCCATTAACACTCAACATGGAGGGACAGTAGCACACTACCACCCAGCAGGGATGAAAATCCTGGCTCCCTGTTCAACCCTCCCTGACACCATCCACTTGAGGCTCCCCATTCAGTATCTGTGGTATGGGTGGTGGGGTGGTGACAAGATTTTAAAGATCTTTGACTAACAATGTTTGGCTAGCATAGAGTGGTTACCATCTAAAACTTTTCTCTCTACATGGCCTCTTTCTTGGTTCTTTGGTTAGAGGGAGCAGAATTTTACTGGATGTTTTGTCCATGTCCTTCGGAGTTTTCTTGCTTGCCAGTTTCTCCTGCTTCAAGTCAGGGATATATGAAACAAAAAGATGACCCAGAGAACTCACTGCTAAGGTTCCTAGCTGATCCTTCTTCTCCCTACCTTTCAGAGTTTTCTTATGTTTCAATTTGTTTATTTATTTATTTATTTATGTATTTATTGGTTTTCTTTCCGTTTTTTTTGTATAGTGTCCAGGAGTTTTTTTTTTTTTTTTTTTTTTTTTTTTAATTCTTAGCAGGAGGAATAGGAGAACATAACTCTACTTCCTCTTCCTGGAAGCAGAAGTCCCACTATTTTTTTTTTAATTAACACTAGGGTGAGGTTCAGAGATGTTAAGTAATTTGGTGAAGCTTACATATCTATTCATCCAGTACAGATGATTGAATTTAATGTTCCCCACCCACTGTATTCTTCCCAACTCCAGTACTTGGAATGATATTTTAGTGCCACATAAATGAATGTTGTAAATGCTAACTTAAAATATGTAGACTTTGCTTAAAGCTAACACAGAAACATTTTTTTTTAATTAGAAGAGCCAGGAAAAGCATATGACCAAGCCATTTGACTGCAGTTTTTATTTAAAATGGAACTTAATTCTACTTTTAAAAAAAGCTTCCTGTATAATTTCCTTTAAACACCAGCCATCTTTTGGGTTGCATATCTATTTTGGGTTTTTGATTCTAATTCTCACTCACATGTCTCAAATCTCAAAATAGACCAACTGAGAGAAGGCTGCACCTTGGCAGGTCGCTGACAGTCCCAAGCAGAGGGTGGGTGAGGACACTGTTAAGGGATATTTTGACAGAAGAGCCAAATTAAAACAATTTTTAAAATATGTATTTATCCAGCACATCTTAGTTCAGCAGCTGTAGGCACCTCTTGAAAAAGCCAGCATGCATTCATCCAACAGAATCTATCTTCTTTATGCTTATTTATTTGAAAAGAAAATGTGTGTAGCTGCATAAAATTCATACATCTCATACAGAGCTAGAAGCATATCAGATATACCATGACAAGCTGCAAAATCATAGATTTTGTTTCCCTCTCTTTTATATATCTCTCCAAAAGTTCCAATGAAAGCAGTATGGAGGTTTATCAGAAAGTTAAAAATAGAAATACTCTACAACCCACCAATTTTACTACTAGGTATTTACCCAAAGGATACAAAAATAGTGATTCGAAGGGGCACACGCACCCCAATGTTTATAGCAGCAGTATTGACAATAGCTAAAGTATGGAAAGATGTCCATATGTCCATCAACTGATGAATGGGTAATGAAGATGTGGTGTATATATATACATATATGTATATATATATATATGGTGTATATATGTAATATATATATATATGGTGTATATATATATGGTGTATATATATATGTATATCGCTGAGTAATATTCTGTTGTGTATATATATGTGTGTGTGTGTGTATATATATATATATATATATACACAACGGAATATTGCTCAGTGATCAAAAAGAGTGAAACCTTGCCATTTGCAACAACACGGATGGAACTAAAGTGTATTATGCTAAGCGAAATAAGTCAGAGAAAGACAAATACCATGCGATTTCACTCATGTGTGGAATTTAAGAAACAAAACAGATGGATATAGGAGAGAAAAAGAGAAGAACAAACCAAGAAACAGACTCTTAACTATAAAGGACAAACTGATGATTACTGGAGGGGAGGTTGGCAGAGGGGGATGAGCTAGATGAGTGATGGAAATGAAGAAGGGCACTTGCTGTGATGATACACTGGATGTTGTATATAAGTGATGAATCACAAAATTCTACACTTGCAAGTGGTATTACAGTGTATGTTAAACTAACTGGGGGGCACCTGGGTGGCTCAGGCGGTAGAGCGTCTGACTTCGGCTCAGGTCATGATCTCACAGCTCGTGGGTTCGAGCCCCTCATCGGACTCTGTGCTGACAGCTCGGAGCCTGGAGCCTGCTTTGGATTCTGTGTCTTCCTCTCTCTCTGCCCCTAAGCCACTCACATTCTGTCTCTGTCTCTGTCAAAAATAAATAAACATTAAAAAATTTTACAAAGATAGCATTTATTTTGTAGTTTTTTATTAAAAAATTAATAATTTTTTATGAGAAATATGTTGAAAACAGGAACAGGTTACACATTATGTAAATAAACATTAGCTGTTCATGTATACATTAGCAATGCCCTCATCTTCCAAAATTTTTAACCCCTTTATCAGTTACATCTTTTCCATAAGGCTCCATATATGCCCAATGCTCCTACCATTCTGAAAGGGACAATTTAAAACCAGCATGAGAAATAAAGAAAAAAAAAAGACCATTTCTTTGGCCTTGCTCATTCTTAAACCATGTATCATCTTCCTTACTCTGGTTAACATATTGTTTTAAGCATTATTTTTATTTATTTTGAGAGAGAGAGAGAGAGAGAGAGAGAGCACGGGCTGGGAAAGGACAACACAGAGAGAATGGGAGACAGAATCCCAAGCAGGCTCCATGCTGTCAGTGCAGAGCCCGACATGGGGCTTGAATTCATGAACCGTGAGGTCATGACCTGAGCTGAAACCAAGAATCAGACGTTTAACCAACTGAGCCACCCGGGCTCCCCTCACCAGGTTAACTTATTTGAAGAATCGTAGGCTTTGCTCCACCACCTTCCCACACCAGCATCCTACTTTGCTGTGAGCATCTGGTCCCCTGGGCTGAAGGCGCCACAACATTTGCCCCTCATGTGGGAAAATCCACTCTCCACTGCTTTGCCAGTCACTGGCCTATCTTGGTCTTCCTTCCTTTTCAGACTTCCGTTCCATGTAATTCATAGTCTGCTCTTCTGCCACACGTTTTAAGTGTTGGTAATTACCAAGTTTCTTCCTCCATGACTCTGTACATCAGAATAACCCGTAGAGTTTGTTCAGAAGGAAGGATGTGACTGGCCTCCTATCTGCAGATTTTGATTAATTGACCCCAGTGTAAGAATCTCACAACATCAAGTGGGAGTAAGACCAATATCACCGTCTCTAGTTCTTAATAGCTGAATATGATTTCAGTGTTGACCCCTTTTCCACTCTGTTGGGGGTGATTTTATCTTGGTTGCTTAGGGTTTTCCTTTTTATACTTGGAGATTGGGTGTAGGCTTGACAGGGGTTTCAGTCTGCATAGGCTGCCTTAACAAAATATTGTTAGCTGAGAAGCCGAGACAACAAAAATTTATTTCTCACCTTTCCAGAGGCTGGAAGTCTGATCAGAGTGCCAACATGGCTGATGTCTGGTTTGGGCCTCCTTTCTGGCTTGCAGATAGCTTCCTAAGTGAAGCCTTCTCACATGACTTTCCCTCATGAGTACACCCAGGAGGAGTGGAGAAGAGATTTCTTGTTAAGAGGCCACTACTCCTGTCATGGGGCTTCTTCCTCAGCCTTCATTATCTAATCTAACTCTAATTACCTCCCCAAAGCTCCATCTCCAAAGGACATCACAGTGGGGGGTGGGACTTCAATGTACATTCAGTCCACAACAAGGATTTTACTAGAAGTGTGCTGATGTCACTGAAGTAGTCTGAAACCACTTGAGATATCCACCAGCCCACCAGGGTCTGGTCATCCATCCTTGATACGGCTACAGCACCATCACTATGTCTGTGTCACCATCAAGGGTCCTCAGTTCTGGTGTTTCTAGGAAGCCCCGCGTCCCTCCTTGGTGGGTGGAATTGCAATTCTACCTCCCCACCACAAGAGGGTGTTGGAAAGCTCTCCAAAGGTCCCTTCCGCCTGCATTGTCCTTGTTCCAGACGAGGGTTTTTCTGAAACCCAGAGCATGTCGATCTAGTGGGGAGAGGTGGTGGTGCTCTTATTCATCTGAGTCCTAAGGGTTTCCTTTTCCTCAAAGCCAATATGCTCCAGAGTCTCAAAAGCCAACAAGTACAGTCTACCCTTTTCTGATTTCTGAGTTGCATCTTTCCCTTGAGACAATGATCATAGAGTGGCTAGTCTAACTAAATGGGGGAAATTCCCAGGGTCAAGAGGAAGAATTAGACAGGAAACTTAAAAACTAACATGGTGGTTACACATCTGAATAAACTCAGGGTTTAAATGGCTGCAAAGTTATTCAGATGTGCAGCTAACATGGAGGGGCAATGCTCTGTATATTCTCTCTTATTCATTCCATAAATTGCCACATTTCCACCATCACTTTTAAAATAATGACTCCTGTATTTTTGCTCTTGCATAACATATACTGTAAGCAACACACTTCAACTTCCATTTTTCTGCTATGGATTTCCACTCGGATGTCCCCACTACCAAAAACTCAATCTACCAAGGTGCAGCTATTATCTTAATTTGCTTCCAAACCTCTTCTCCTCCTTTCTTAACTCTGGGGAGATAGTGCTGGTAACTCATCTATCTCTCATTTGTTCAAAAAACTTCAAACTTATCCTTCCTTCTCCAAATCTATAGTTCTATTCAGTGGTTAAATGTCATAGATTGTATAATCCCTTTCTTAAAATCTTCTTCTCTATACTAACTGCAAGCTGAATTCTTATAGCGTGACTAGTGTGCCGGTGACTTAATCGCAATTGCTCGGTTTAAGAACCCTGTGAGGCAGGAGAGGGAGATATTGTTATCTCCATCGAGCAGATTGGGAACCTAATGCTCAGAGGACTGATGTGCCAAGCTCACAGAAAATCAACAAAGTATTTTAATTCCACAAACTTCCTTTTGGGGCTTTTTTTGGACTTCTTGGGTGTTCCAAAGATTAACTCAAATGTTCTTAGCTTTGAACCATTTAGAATGGCATATTAATAATATGTTGGCTAAGGGGCATCTGGGTGGTTCAGTCGGTTGAGCATCTGACTCTTGATTTCAGCTCAGGTCACAATCTCACGGTTCATGAGTTCGAACCCCATGTAGGGCTCTGCTTAGGATTCTCTCTCTCCCCTCATCTCTCTCTGCCTCTTTTCCACACTAGTGCTCTTTCTCTCTCTCCCTCTCTCTCTCTCTGTCTCTCTCTCAAAATGAATAAACTTAAAAAAATAATAATATGTTGGTCTATCATCTATCTATCTATCTATCTATCCGGATAGATAGAGGTATAGTTAGATCTCCAGATAGACAGATGGATGCATCTCTTGGCTTGGCCAAGTTTATCACCTCTCTAGATATCAGTGTACCCTTTGATATGCCCTTTGTGCAAGAACATCATTGTTTTCATCATCTCTGAAGTAAAGTACACTTATAGCTCTAGAATGGAGATGTATCAAATATTTTTATGTGGTTTTATGTATTTTCTGCTTAAATCATTTGAAGTATGATTTCCCCTTGATACCTCTTTAGCATTTATGAGTTTCTACACAAATCTGAGTTTAGAGAGAAAGAAAAAGACACATACGGAGGGAAGAATGAAGGGAGAGAAGAAAGAAAGAAGGGAAAAAAAAAATAAAAAAGAACAAAGAGAAAAGAGAGAAAGAAAGAAAGAAAGAAAGAAGAAAGAAAGAAAGAAGGAAAGAAAAAGAAAGAAAGAGAAAGAAAGAAAGAAAGAAAGAAAGAACTCACATTGGGGAAGTTGTTCATATAAAAACCATAAATCTTCCTTGTCTTTAATATTTATTTGTCTTTGAGAGAGAGAGAGAGAGAGAGAGAGAACGAGAGAGCAGGGGAGGGACAGAGAGAAAGAGATACAGAACTTGAAGTAGGCTCCAGGCTTCGTTCTATCAGCACAGAGCCCGGCATGGGGCTTGAACTCACAAACTGTGAGTTCATGACCTAAGCCGAAGTTGGATGCTTAATGGACTGAGCCACCCAGATGCCCCTTCTTTGTCTTTTAATCTAAGACATTTTGTTTTTGGTCATGTGCCTGTTATTTTTCTGTAGTTATTGACTGACTCCTGAGCTGAGAAATTTCAACTACAGAAAAGACATGGTGGCCAGACACTCCTTAGCAGGTGAATTTCCATCTCCTTATGCCCCCTACTCTCACTGATGATTATAAATTAGGTTGAGTTTTTGTCCAGAGCAAACAAGCAAGCTCACAGAGTATGTCTCAAGGAGAAAACAGACAGCAACCAAAAGAACAAGATTCTCTGGGGCAGCTGGTGGCTCAGCTGGTTGAGTGGCTGACTCTTGATTTCAACTCAGTTCATGCTCCCAGGGTCGTGGGATCAAGCCCTGCATCAGGCTTCACACTCAGTGTGGATCCTGCTTAAGATTCTCTCTCTCTCTCTGTCCTCTTCCTTTCTCACACTTTGTGTCTCTCTCTAAAATAAAATAATAATAATAAAAAGAACAGGATTCTCATATATATATATATGTATTTGTATATATGTATATATATATATATATATATATATATATATAAAGAGAATATATGTGTGTGTATATATACACATATATATGTGTGTGTGTGTGTGTATGTATATAAAGGGAATACACACACATATCTTTTGCCTCTTGCATGTCTGGTGACAATACTTCACATGCTTGAAGGAATGAAAGAATCTTGAAAAGATGAAGGAATCCATCACTTTAGTGAGTGGAGGGAGGCCGTTGAGTAATGGAGTGACTTTTAAAGGAAACAGAGCTATGGGGCCTTCTTGCTCTAAGTACATACATGACAGAGAAGAGAATTAAATGTTAATTCAAATGAAATTAAACAGTGAAAGTGAGAGGCTGAGGAGCCTTGGTAAATACCATGCGTTCTCAGCTATGTGAGACAGCTGTGAGATTGCCCCCTATCTCGGCAATAATTCATTGCCCAGAGGAATTTTCATTTTGTTCCTTCATTCATGTTGTTCATCGGGATTGCTTCATAAATAAAAAGCAGAACAGATAGGAGCAAGGCTAAAGCATTGGCCGCCACGATCGGCCGCCACGAATGTACCATCTCAGTCGCAGTGGAAAACGTTCTCTAAAAGGATGTGCTTTGGCTTCCGTCAGAAAACCTATCTTGTTTACAAAGGAAGAAAGATACTAAATCACAGATTGCATGGAAAAGTCTCCAATAGAGCACAGTGGTGGAAACTGCAATAGAGCATCGGTGCAGAGGCCAGAAGAAGTTACTGTGGTCCTCGGTACCAAGGAGAAAACCAGGATGAACTTGGAGGCTGACAGTTCTGGGTACCATTCACAGCTCTGCCACTTAGGCTCATGCCCTGGGATGATCATCCCCTGGCCTCCGTTTCCTCATCTTTGGAGGACTGGCGTTTTCCCAGAGAGAATATCCTATTGTGGCTAAATAGTCACAATAATTGTCTCCAGACAGATTTTTTCTCATCTGATCCAACCCTGGAGCTTCTGATGCTCTTTCTAAGTCACCCAGACAGCAGGGCTGGGACACTTCAGCTGACTTTTTTGTTTTGTTTTGTTTTGTTTTGTTTTGTTTTTAATCGATGATAAGCAAATGTCATTTTCTTGGCTTTCAGAGCTACCATCTTTTGCTGCTGTGCAAACCATGGAGCCAGTTTGGGCCTTTCCGGTCTTCCTGGAGAGCGACAGAATTTCTCTAAGTCAGACCTGTGTAGGAATCAGTTCTTTGGCAGTTGGTTTTCATAAAGATAATATAAGAGGAAAGTTTAGTTGAGTTAGTATTCAATCCTGCAAGACCTAGGGAGACCAACAGAAATTGCACAGTCAGAATCAGAGAGACAAAGGCTTTGTCTTGCTTTGGTCTCATGGCCTGGAATAAAATGACACATGTTATATTATTAATACATATATGTTGAATGAATTCACAAATGAATGGGGGGAGCCGGGGTGGCTCAGTCGGTTAAGCATTCGATTTCGGCTCAGGTCATGATCTCACAGTTCATGAGTTCATGAGTTCATGCATCCGTCTCTGTGCTGACCACTCAGAACCTGGAGCCTGCTTCAGATTCTGCATCTCCCACTCTCTCTGCCCCTCTCCCACTCCCACTCCCGTCTCTCTCTGTCTCAAAAATAAATAAACATTAAAAAAATAAATGAATGAATGGATAGACTTCTGAATTGATGGGCACAAATAGACATTTTGGAAGTTACATGACATTACCACCCTCTTCATTATCCCTGATAATGACATTCAATTCAGTTTATTTTTCTTTCTGTACATTCCAAATAACTGTACTAAGAAAATATTGCTTTACTTTTGGTGTGTAAGCATTTAAATTGCTGATATTTTTTCAGTGGAAAAGACAAAACTAAACTTGTAAGTGGATGAAGTGGGCAGAATGTTATTTAAATAGTAGAAAGAAGGTGAGTCCTCCCACCCTGAAAGGAAACACACACACACACACACACACACACGCACACAGCACACACATATACACACACATGCACTGCTTACATCTTAATAACCTGTTAGTAGTACAGTTTATCACTAAGGATCCAATTATTTGCCTTTAGGGTCTTTCTTTTGTGACATAAATTGCTTGACAGGTTCTTAGGAAAGATGAACATAAGAAGTTTGGTGATAGATCAGGATGACAAAGACCTGAGCAGGTATCTCTATAGAGAAGCCCACACACACACTAACACTTAGACTTGATGACATAATAGTATCTGCAGATACTGTACTAAACACATTAACACATTTACTACCCCAGTAGCACTGTGAGGAAGGCATTAATATTATATATACTACATAAAAGGAAAAAAAAATTGGAGCACCTAGGTGGCTCAGTTGGTTAAGCGACCAACATTTCGATGTTGGTCAACCAACATGTGTTGCTGAGCTGCCACTTACATGATAAAAGAAATGTTGAGCAGATGAAGACAGGAGGCAGTCAAGTCTGTAGGGATTTGGGGCCGTGCAGGGCCGGGTAAGACATGCGACTTTCATCCTAAATCCAAAGAGAAGTCTTCTGAGAGTTTACAGCTGAAGTGATATAATCTGAGCACCGTCTTTAAACACAGCATTTCCTGTCTCACAGTCCATGGAAGTCTGTTTTCCCACTGCAAAATTCTCTTCCGTTCCAGGGGGCAGGGGGAGGTGGTTTGCCATCCTTTCCATATCTTAGAATCCTATTTCCTGACCAGAAATCTCATCGCCACACTAAGAGTCCTTCACTGATTTACCCCCGATCATGATGTTGAGCAAATTATTAAATAAGAGTGACTCTCCTGAAGATTTTTGAGGGAAACCGAAGAAAAACAATTACATCACAGCAGGTGTGGGAAACATCCACTTAACGGGTCACCGCCATGCCAACACCAGTATATTCTCTCATTCCATCTTGCCTCACATTCCTCTATTCTGTGAGATTTTCCTTTTTAACCACACTTCTTCCTCCATCTCCAAAGACTGAAATAGTGGCTCCAAATTCTCTTCTTTTACATCATGTAGCAGCCCAGCATTACCTAATGTATTCCCTCTCTCCCAATTAGATACACAAACTTCTGATGATTAATCATCTGAGGGACACTTTTTATTAACCTGACTCATCATCATTAGAAGGAAGTTTTTTTTTTTCTACAAAGAAAGTTAATTGAGAAGTTTGACTTTGTACAGGAAGTTTCTGAGCCAAGTTATCTTGTGGCCTTTTATTTGAAATAACTTAGTTGAGGCCACAGCATGACTAGTTTGGTTTTTCATCCTTCTTTCTCTTTAGGGTCACCTGGAATAAAAAAAAAACAACAATAAAAAACTGAGTGGGTGGATCTCTCAAAGTCAGCTGAATGTGATATTAGCATCATTAAACCTAGCTACTTTGCTAACACATTCTGCTTTGCCCCAGATAACAGACCCCCTCTCCCCAATTTTACTTAGAGGCCATGCTGTTCTTCATTTTATCCTAGTATTAGTGGATAGACAAGCAAGAACTACATTCAAATTATGCTCTTAAAAACAATAATATGTATCCCAGTAGGATGTCGGGCTCAAATTTCACAGATTTTGCTTTAACTAATTGACATTTTCTTTGGTAACAAGTAAAGAAACAGAAAAACACCTTTGGGGGCATTTTTAGTGGAATGATAGTAATATATTTCCTTCGAATCCAACAGACCAAGGGAAGTGATACCCATTTTGTTCTTCAATAAATTATTTGATTCTTTAACTGGACACCAGGTAATTAGAAATACGTGTAACTAGAGAAACTTACCATTTTCACAATGTTTTATTATCTGAAGATGACACTTCCACTCAAATATGAGAAGCGAGCTCTACCTTTCATGTGGATGGCGCATCATTCCACACCTTAGGTGGACATGGAGAAAGTTTTCCATTTCCTGCAGCCTCCATGTGCCTTTCTTCTTCTCCTGCACCTCCTCAGTTTATTGGCCACAGGTTTCTAGGCCCAGAATAGTTTGTTTCATCTAGTTTTCTCTTCCATATTTACAGGAAGTAAATATTTCCAAAGACACGAGTTCTCCAGAAAAAGCAACAATTATTTTCATTTTGTAGAATATTGCATAGCGTTCTCTGGAGTACTTCAGGACATATTGGTGGATAAGAGAAGAACCTGATGTATTCTCGAAACATCAGTAAATGACACATAGGGCCCTAGACTTCATTCTTATTGACTTCTTGTGCTTACAAGGAAAACACCAAAATTACTGCATAACTGTAAAATAATATTTGAGGGGCACTGGGTGGCTCAGTTGGTTAAGTGCCTGCTTTGGCTCAGGTCATGATCTCACAGTTCGTGAGTCTGAGCCCTGGGTTGGGCTCTAAGCTTGGAGCCTGTTTTCAGATTTTTTTTGTCTCTCTCTTTCTCTGCTCCTCCCCTGCTCATTCCCTCTCTCTCTCTCCCTCTCTCTCTCTCTCTCTCTCTCAAAAATAAATATTAAAGAACAATATTTGAATATTCATTTTTATAAATGTTTGTTTATTTTGAGAGAGAAAGAGAGAGTGGGGGAGGGGGAGAGAGAAGAAGAGAGAGACTCCCAAGTAGGCTCTGTGATGTCAGCACAGAACTAGATGTGGGGCTTGATCCCACAAACTGTGAGATCATGACCTGAGCTGAAATCGGAGTCAAAGAAAAGAGACTCAACTGACTGAGCCACCTAAATACCCCTTAAATATTCATTTTTATATTAATCTGATGTTAGTACACACCCAAAATTTAAACTCTAAAGAACTAAGAGTAATTAATTTTGTAGCTTGGATTCCCAATTATTCATTATTTAAAAACTAAAATATCAACCTTTAAAATTGTCCAGTCAAAATTGTGTGATTAGATAAGATGAACAAATAATAATTTACACAATATAATTAAGTATCTAGAGCAGGGTGTTTTGTTTTTTCATGTGTGTGTGTGTGTGCATGTGTGTGTGTGTGTGTGTGTGTGCATGTGTGTGCTGTTGTATTCTCTTGCCTGAGCTCTCAGTGAAATAATAATAAAGGATGAGGAAAAGCATACAACAGGAACAAGAAATGAACCTTCAACAAATGAGAAATTCTCAGCTGTTGACAGAATAATCATTCAGGTGGAAGAAGTCAGCACAGAATAAAGGCCAGAGGGCACTGCAGCAGAAGAGGCATCCATCTGTGAGGGACCCCAAGAGTTGCGTTTGGAAGGTCCCAGGGCAAGAACAAGAGGTAAACTTGAAAGTAGGGGGATGAATCGAAAAGCTGTCCATGCTAAATCTAGGACAGTATGTCTATACCACTCTCCCCATCTTCACCCTTCCTTCTATAACAGGACACAATGAAGCATTAATGTCCACCGAGAACACAAGAAAATTAAATTGAAGCAAACAGACAAAAGCTGGTTATGTAAATGTATAAACTATCTAAGAAAACTGGAAAGAGTATAACTTGCAACCAAACATGGGGTTAGGTTGAAACCAGATGAGCTTCAAAATTGTAACCCTTTTTGAGCTTGGGAAGCTCTCCAAATTCATTTTCTTCATTAAAAGGCCAGCCCAAACAAGACCCTTCCATAATTTTTTTTCCCTTCCACCTTTTCCAGTGCCAGAAGCAAATTTCCCTGTCTTTTGGCCATACATCTACAGTTCTGGTCTATCCACTTTCACCTGTCTAGAGTTTGTTATGAAACTCTATATGTGACATACCCACTATGTACGATGTGAGGGTTCTCTTACATGGGGTACTTTTTTTCATTGGGAATTAATCCACTACTATGCATCTGTTGTGCTGTTCCTGTCACTGGGGTCATAGCAAGGGAGAATGCAAACCATGCCTTGTCTTGTAGAACTGCCAAGCCAGTCAGGGCATAACAAGTAAATATATGGATGTAATAAGTAACATTTGCTGAAATATTATGAAAATATGAACATAGAGCCTCAAAACTACCATTTTTGTCTCTGTGTTTTCCCTAAATTTCAAGCCCCCTGTACTAATGCTCTATAGGTCATTGTTTTTTCCTGGATATTTTGCCATCATCTTAAACACAGTGTGCCTCATCTGAATTTAGAAACATCTCCCAGCATATTCCTCCACTTTCAATTTTCCTGTTTCTATTGCCAGAAGTATTCTGGACTAGTGATATCGGGTTTTTGGCTTTGTTTTTGTTTTGTCTTTTACTCTGTATATTCTTTTTTTACCATTGTTTATTTAAAATGTTTGTTTATGTATTTATTTATTTTTGATGGTGGGGTAGGACAGAGAGAGAGGGGAGGAGAGGGAGAATCTGAAGGAGGCTTCATGATGTAGGTGCAGAGCCCGGCATGGGGCTTGATCCCAGAAACTATGAGATCATGACCTGAGCACCGAAATCAAGAGTCAGAGTCTCAACCGACTAAGCCACCCAAGCACAACTACTCTCTATATTCTAACTGTAACCACAAGCAACAAAGCCCTTCCCAGCAACATCCTGTGTATTTTTTCCGTTTTTATTTCCACGGATGTCTTTCTGGTCAATGTTCTAACCACTTCAGCTCTTCCTCTGTTTTCTCCACTTCTGTTTAATCTGTGCAAACTCACCAACTCTGGTCTCAGTCTAAATTATTGCCTATGTTAAACACCTTTAACAAGTGTCGTGTCAATATGGTCTCCTGTAGTCAGTCACTCTCGTGTCAGAGAAGACTGTTGGAGACAGTCCTATCTCTGCAGAGTCCAAAAGGCTAATATGAATGAACAACCAGACATATGCTGACTTGTTGTGGGGATCTGGGGAATGCTGTGTTTACTGGGAGGCGTAGCATTTCTGGGAAAAGAGTATATATCTGAATACTCAGATGCCAATGATATTGCAGTTAAGGGTGATTTTGAGAAGAATGGGAGCAATTAACATTGGGCAGAGGCAGGGTTAGGTAAGGTTGAACAGGATATGTCCTGCTAAGGGGTGTGGCTTTTATTTTGCAGGCACAAGAAAGTCAAAGACATGTTTTTAGCAATGTAATCATGTGATTACATGGGAGCCTTAAAAAGAAAATCATATGGCAGCTCTCTGAGTACTTCAGTTCACACTGATTATTTGTTTTCTGCTGCATTATGAGCTTCTCAAGGATGAGGAATTGGTCATGTTCAATTCCTAACCTCCAGTGCGAACCAAAGTGCCTATGGCAGACACATACCTCATGTTAATTGACAATGAATTAGAAACTTTCTTCCAGCTTTTGTCATTTAATTATGTGTTTGTTTGTTTGTTTGTTTGTTTTGTTGGATACAGTATACTTTATTGATGGTACATGATAAGGTAGGGCTCCCCAAGCCCCTCCCCTTCTTCAGGGGGTCTGGGATGGAAACTGGAGGTCAGGAGATTCTCAAGTGTGTTGGGTGATGAATGGGGGCAAGGACTCCCCAGCAGCTGAGGGCCTCTCTCTTCTTCTTCCTCTTGCTGGGGCTGGTGGTCCAGGGGGCACTTACTCCTTGGAGGCCATGTGGACCGTAAGGTCCACCACCCGGTTGCTGTAGCCAAATTCATTGTCATACCAGGAAATGAGCTTGACAAAGTGGTCATTGAGCGCAATGCCAGCCCCAGCGTCGAAGGTGAAAGAGTGGGTGTCACTGTTAAAGTCGCAGGAGACAACCTGGTCCTCAGTGTAGCCCAGGATGCCCTTGAGGGGGCCCTCTGATGCCTGCTTCACCACCTTCTTGATGTCATCGTATTTGGCAGCTTTCTCCAGGCGGCAGGTCAGATCCATGATGGACACATTGGGGGTGGGGACATGGAAGGCCATGCCAGTGAGCTTCCCATTCAGCTCAGGGATGACCTTGCCCACAGCCTTGGCAGCGCCAGTAGAAGCAGGGATGATGTTCTGGGCAGCCCCTCGGCCATCACGCCACAGCTTCCCAGAGGGGCCGTCCACGGTCTTCTGGGTGGCGGTGATGGCATGGACTGTGGTCATGAGTCCCTCCATGATGCCGAAGTGGTCATGGATGACCTTGGCCAGAGGGGCCAGGCAGTTGGTGGTGCAGGAGGCATTGCTGACAATCTTGAGAGAGTTGTCATACTTCTCGTGGTTCACACCCATCACAAACATGGGGGCATCAGCAGAAGGGGCAGAGATGATGACCCTCTTGGCCCCACCCTTCAAGTGAGCCCCAGCCTTCTCCATGGTGGTAAAGACCCCAGTAGACTCCACAACATACTCAGCACCAGCATCACCCCATTTGATGTTGGCGGGATCTCGCTCCTGGAAGATGGTGATGGGCTTTCCATTGATGACAAGTTTCCCGTTCTCAGCCTTGACTGTGCCGTGGAATTTGCCGTGGGTGGAATCGTACTGGAACATGTAGACCATGTAGTTGAGGTCAATGAAGGGGTCATTGATGGCGACAATGTCCACTTTGCCAGAGTTAAAAGCAGCCCTGGTGACCAGGCGCCCAATACGGCCAAATCCGTTGACTCCGACCTTCACCATCGTGTCTCGGGGACGCGGCTGGCACTGCACCTGAAGATGCGGCTGTCTGTCGAACGGGGAGGAGCAGAGAGCCTGTTTGTTTGTTTTTAATTTGAGTATAGTTGACACCCCGTGTTATGATAGTACTATTTACTTATGTTTTAAGGTTTAGTGTGCATGGTTGACTCAGTCAGTTGAGAGTCAGACTCTTGATTTCAGCTCAGGTCAGGATCCCAGGGTAGTGAGATCAAGCCCTGTGTCAGGCTCCATAATGAACATGGAGCCTGCTTAGGATTCTCTCTCTCTCTCTCTCTCTCTCTCTCTCTCTCTCTCAAATTAAAATAATAATAATAATAATTAAGTGTTAAGGTCATCACTGAACTACTCAACAGTAGAGAGATTCTCTCTCCAGCTGGACCAAAAAAAAAAAAAAAAAACCTACCTTTTTAAAAAATAGCTATCATACCATGTTTATCATTAAATCAAACTATATTCATTGAGAGCCTTCTCCACACCAGAAACTGCTCTAGAAGCTGGAGGCATGGAGGAGGAGGGAGATGAGAGAGCCCTCTCCTCTCACTGGAGGTTACACATGACCTCATTCATAAAGCACTAATAAATTAAAGACATTGATAGATCTGTAATGCTTCTAAAAAATAATTTAGCAGCTGTCCTCACACAAGATAAGGGCAGACTTTTTACATAAAAACCTTCCAGTGTTAGTGCTCAGTCCAAACCATCTTTGCCTGACATGTTTGTTCTTCTAAATGCCAGGAATACCTCTTTTCCCCAGCTCAAGCACATCCTTTAAATTAGTTTGTCACTGGATGTGCTAATTTTGATATATTTTGAAATAACATGATGGATATTGAAAAGTGTTTACGTAATTAAATTTGTGGCATCTGTTTCTTCTGCAAATATTGTGCTAACCTAAAAACCCAAAGCAGGAAGGAGAAAATAAAGCAACTTCTGTTCGGAACTATTTTCTTTAAGAGCATCAATTAATAATTCATTTATTATATCAGAGTGAAACTTGTTCCAATAAATTATTAATGAATAACTATATTTTGTCTTGATATGCAAAACCTGTCTCCAGCAATTATAAAATGTCACAGCCCGATTGTAACTTATAGTAAAAGCCACATGGGGCTAAAGCTCCTATAGTAATATATATTTAGCTTTGCCATCATTGGGAAACTTTTATTAAGCAGTTAATTCTGTATGGCAATGTAAGAGAAACACATAAGCCTGATATCTGTGCTATCAAGTGTTGTGTCCTAAAATAGTCCCTGGGATTTGCTGTTGCTCAGTAAACACTTTCTGAGCACCATGACGCATACTGTATTAGAACTTCAATAAGATACACAGATCTGTCTTTGAGTTGCCTTCAATCCACTGGAGGGAAATGAAAAATGTTTAGTGTATAACAGGAGTGTGTGACCACTGTTGATCTCAGTGCCTTCATAACCTTGATTGTTTGGGTGGTTGTTTCCCTCCCTGGGAGCAGGAAAAGCCTGGGGAAGCCCTCTGTGTTGGGTCTGTGATACTTGCCACACCTCAAGCATTTCATAGGCTTCCCCTCTTAGCTGTGGTTTTTCATAAGGAAACAACAATCACCGAGTAGAACAAGTCAGGAAATAAGACCATTCCATTTATATCACCCCACCAAGTCACAGGCAAGCACAGCAAGAAACTTGTAACTATCCAAGCCTGTCTAGATCTATTGAACTAACCCCACGAATCTCAACTTTTGACCCTCTCCACAAAGGAAGCAAACTAGCTGGAACTTCACTCAACAGGCTGTTCCCTATGTTTGTAGGTGGCTTTATATCCTATACGCTCTTGTTTTTTGGTTTTATTCAGAAGATTAGTGTATAGTGTGGGGTAAATGAAGACAAAATCCAACATTTAATAAGTAAAGCTTATGATTTCCATGTTTCTATCAGATGGTATCTGAGAAGAGGTCCAGGTGGAGCTCTGACCCACAAAGGCTGGGGGTCAAGTGAAGTAAACCATATGTTAGGAACAGCACCTGAGGAGGAGCATGGGGGCTGAGTCGGCCATGAATGTGTGCCACAGGAAGTTCTTGGCTGTTTGGGGCATAGGGCATGTGCAGGAGAATAAAAGGAATCAAGATAGAAAGTTGACCAGAGGTCAGGGGAAAGGGAGAGAGACAGAGATAGAGAGACAGAGAGAGGATAGATAAATATAGAAGGCATTTCACCAGTGAGGGAAAGAGTATAAAAAGGATTTGCCTAAGATGGGAAGGTGCAAACAACCATGTTGACCAAGTCTGTATGGAGGATCTGAGGAGAAAAAAAGAGACAGAACAACGGACTGGAGTGAAAAAGTAACATCTGGCAAGGTCTGAAGGGAAGGGAGAGAGTATGTGTCATGGCAACATGTACAGCAGATGAGGGGCAAGGTTGTTCTCCACTGTGCTGGGGAATTGGGATAAGGGAGACATAAATACATGCTGGAAGAAAGGTTTAGTTTTGAGACTAATGTTTGCTAATGTTGGCTCCTTGACTCCCCACAGCCAAACAAAGAGAATTAGACTTATGTCCCTAAGAGAGAACACAATTTTCTCAGTGTCTTTTCTCATCTCCAAGAAAGAAGTCAGGAAGAGACAAATAGTTTAAATAGTTTTAAAGCCTGGATGATGTTTGGGGTGCCTGATTGGCTCACCCAGTTAAGCATCTGACTCTTGGTTTTGACTCAGGTCATGATCTCAATTTCATGAGTTCGAGCCCTGCATCAGGCTCTGTCTGACAGTGTAGATCCTGCTTGGGATTCTCCGTCTCCCTCTTTCTCTGCCCCTCCCTGACTTGTACTGTCTCTGTCTCTCTCAAAATAAATAAATAAACTTAAAAAAAAAAGGCTGAATGATTTTAAGAAAGACCAAGCAGTTAGATAAAGCCTTGGATTTCTGGGCACAGGGAAAGGTGTCAGGGTAAGTATTAATAAGAAAGCTGGTAGCTTTAATGAATGAACTAAGGTATTCATTAACACAGAAGCAGGAAGAAAATTCTTTATCCCACCATCATTGCTTGGCACTTGGCTCTAGTTCTCATTGAACTCTAAATGGGTTTTAGTCAAGGAGTAAGGGTTAGGTTACATAGAGTTACAAAGTAAACTTGGCTTTATAATGGAGGAGCTGAACTTCTGTATGTGGAAGGGACACTGAGCTCGAAGACCCAATAATGTATGTTCTCCTTGGCTGATTTTATTTCGAGTCCCCATCTGTTAATTCTGGAAACTCCCTCATGTTCCTTTTCCCCTCTGAGGTGATGCAAAGATGGTTTCCAACGTGGTGATGGTGGGAATGGTCTCTTTCCTGGTAAGGACTCAGTCGGCCTTCCCGGTGATGGAAAAGAGCCACAGGAAGCAACTGTCAGGGCTACTCCTCATCAATATCAGCCTCAGGGCTTCCCAAAGCCCCAGCCTTTACACATTTATCTCTTCCTGTTCTGTGTCAATTTCAACAGTGGGGAATGCCCTGGGGCTGGAATAGACACAAGATCCAAATGAATCAATGTCCTGTAAACCAAGTGCTATGCCTTCAAGCAAGGCAGAGCAATTATTACCCAACACGGGTGCCCCTGCCAGTTCTCAAGGACAAGCAGGAGAAGTGAATCCATCACAGCCCTGCCATTTAAGATGCATTTTAAACTGCAGTGGCTCTTCTGTACAGGCATCGTTCATTTGTGCTTGGTGTCATTCTTCGGCATTCTTTCCAGACTGGCAATTTGCACAAAAGAAACGAAGAAAAGGCACTGGACTAGTGAGTTTAAAATTGAAACTGAGATAAGGATGAGATTGCTCTTCAGGTAAGGGGGAGGAAAAGCTTTGATGTGAGAGCATCACATGGGCATTTTAGTTAACTATAAACCCTTCACCCCAGACTGGGGTCGATAATAATTACAGTGTGTGCACCTGCATGCATGCATGTGTGCGTTTCCACAACAGATGGAAGAAAGTCTTAGTTTGGTACCATGTCAGGCATTTAATTAGTCTCTGTTAAGGGATATGGAGGGGAAATGTAGGTATAACCTCAAGGAGATCCCACTCTGATGGTGGAGACAGAGAAGCAAACAGCAGTTATAACACTGGTGGTCGAGTTAACAGCAGAGATAGACAAAGCAAGTGCAGGAGCTTACAGATGGGCATTTGACACATCTAGCAGGAATGTTCAGGGAAGGCTTCATGTCTGCCAGGTACACCTGAGCTGAGTTTCAAGGAACTAGAGAACAGAGCAGAGCCAGGGAAGAACATTCCGGACACAAAGTATCATGTGTTTAGAGAGAAGGTTGCACTTGGTGAGATGTAATGGTTCACTGTGTGTTAAGTACAACGTCTGAGGAAAGAGAAAAGGAGAAATGAAAATAGAGAGGGAGGGAGGTAGGGCCAGATGCTGGTGAACATTTTGCCAAGCCATGACAAGGGATTGGACCCCATTCTGGTTCCAGGAGAACCACAGAGGAGTTTCATGACCTATCATTCAACCACTTATCCATCTAAGTGAAGTTTCTAGACAGAGTTTGTTCTTTCAACACTGAAAAACTTATTTTTGGAATGATTTCTAAAATGTGCTATTCATTTATTCTTAACAAATATTTTGGCCCCAAAACATTTTATCTCCCCTTTTATCTGAACTTTAACCATTACCAGTTGGTGCATCTTTAATGTTGTCTACTTACTATTGTGAGTTGTGATTTTTGCACCTGTTTTCTCTCCTACTAGAATACAAACTCCTTGAAAGTGCCCTTCCCTGATTTTTGTTTTTGTTTTGTTTTGTTTTGTTTTCTTTGTTTGTTTTTGCTTTCTTCATCACAGGGTATAGTTGAGATTTTTCACACAGGATGTGCTGATGATCATATATTCCGGAAATGACAACTGCAAAAATCAGAAAACATGGCCAAGACATGCTGGCTTAATGACTGAGCCCATTAAACTATTCCCAGACAAGTGGGGTCCTGGAACCTGTTTTTAAGGAGCCTGGCTACTCACAAAAGAGGAACATTGCAAGTTCTTAGAATGTGGAACTGGAGAGCAGAGAGGACCTAAAGAGTGCTCAGAGGTATATATGACTTGAGACCTACACAGCCAACCCTCATGAAACATCCATGTGAAGAGCTGGCCAAAAAGAATTGGAATAACACTCAGTATAACAAGATAGAAATAAGATATAAAGGAGGCTTTCTAGTGGGAGTCATTACATGAAGGTGCTAGAAGTTAACAGAATTCTGAATGGTTCTATTTTTGTCTGAACTGAAAGATGATTCACACATCAAAGATATACAGAAATTAAGACTACAGAAATCTAGAAGGATGGTGAGCAGACTGTGATGTGATGTTTTGCACCAACACCTGCAGATCCATTGTGGATCACACAGAGGGGGAAGGGCCATATGTTGCACCAAAATGCCCAAAATTAAAGATGCTAGGATGGGCAATCACTTATCTGTTAAGTCCCTAAACTTCACCCTTTTTTTTCAAAGTATATTTTATTAAGTATCTTTAGATTTAGAAATTTGATTAAATACTGTATAAAGCAAGAACAAATAGGCTTCGATTGATATTCTGAGGATGGGACACACAATATTGTTTTGTCTTTGTTACATGGGCAGTGGTACTAAAGACATGTCATTTAGTCACCAGCCAAAGGTCCATGATGTTATGCATGATGAACAAGGCAGTGTCATACAAATGTCACCTGGGTCATTTTCCTTGATGGATAGCAAGGATGACGAACCATGGTATTTGTACTCAGGACTGGCTTAGTCATAAAAATAGTGGCAGGGAGTATTCACCACTGTTAACTCAGTTGCGCTGGCAGAATGGTAGGGAGAAACTCTTTGCTGTGGTCTGAAGTTGGTCTGGTGGCTTCCAGAGGGATTCTGGTTTATTAAACAAGAGAGGGGCACCTGGGTGGCTCAATTGGTTAAGCATCCAACTTCAGCTCAGGTCATGATCTCACCACTTGTGAGTTAGATCCCCACATGGGGCTCTGTGCTGACAACTCAGACCCTGGAGCCTGCTTTGGATTCTGTGTCTCCTTCTCTCTCTCTCTGCCCCTTCCCCTCTCATGTTGTCTCTGTCTCAAAAATAAGCAAACATTTAATTTTTTTTAAAAAATTAAAAAAAAGAGAAAGTCAGACTTCTTATGTGACTATACTTTATGGATATGAAGGGTCCTCTGTGGATCTTGATTTATCTCCCCTTGACACTGGTACGATTCCAAGCTTCCAAGGTAGATCGAGAAGTATAGACACACACAAATGTTCTAAGGCTTGAATTCCTGGCCTTCCAAATTATCTCAAAAAGTCCAATATTAAAAACCACGGGATCACATTTAGAAAATACAGAGAAGTATAAAGCAGAAACATCACAATCTCCATTCAGAGATACTGTCAGGTTGTCAGTAAAAGTTTCTTTTGACCTATGCAAGTTTTTGTATGTGTATGCAGATACATATGCTCGAGTATATATGCATTAAGTTAGGATTGTGCTGCTCTTTTGTTCAAAAATATCATTTGGCGATTGTCCTTTGTACTTATGGAGAAAAACAGATATGATGGTATTTGACAAATGTTGTAATTGAGATAAACGAGAGGCTACAGCAGTATGTGAGACACCCCCAAACCTATGTGGTTGAAAGGATCAACGAAAGAGATGATGCCTGACCAGAATTCTGATGGATTAATAAGAACTATTCATGTAAAAAATAGAAGTAGCACAGGACATAAGACCTGAGAGAGGAAGTTGGCCAGAGTTCCAAAGCTTAGAGCATGTTAGAGAACTTGCAAGTTTGACTTGACATAACTAGCGGATAGTAAGGGATGGTAAATGAATTAATAGAGAAATAAGTTTCACAGAGTTCATTTATCCTTGTTTATTCAATATCTTGTGAAATCTGCAGCGAGTCAATATAAATACTACCTTTAAAAACAGGGTGCTTGGGGCGCCTGGGTGGCGCAGTCGGTTAAGCGTCCGACTTCAGCCAGGTCACGATCTCGCAGTCTGTGAGTTAGAGCCCCACGTCAGGCTCTGGGCTGATGGCTCCGAGCCTGGAGCCTGCTTCCGATTCTGTGTCTCCCTCTCTCTCTGCCCCTCCCCCGTTCATGCTCTGTCTCTCTCTGTCCAAAAAAAAAAAAAAAAAAAAGTTGAAAAAAAAATTAAAAAAAAAATAAAATAAAAAAAAATAAAAAAAAATAAAAATAAAAAAATAAAAACAGGGCGCCTGGGTGGCTCAGTCACTTAAGCATCTGACTTAAGCTCAGGCCATGATTTTGCAGTTTGTGTGTTCGAGCCCCACGTGGGGCTTTGTGCTGACAGCTCAGAGCCTGGAGCCTGCTTCAGATTCTGTGTCTCCTCCTCTTTCTGCCCCTCTCCTGCTCATGCTCTGTCTTGATCGGTCTCTCAAAAATAAATGCATGTTAAAAAAAATATTACCTTAAAAATTCAAAACTCGGGAAGGAGGGGTTCTCAGTGAAAATGGAAGCATAAGAACCTCCAAAAAAAATCTCTACTTTATAAAAGCAACAAGAAACTTACAAAAAATTGTCAGAATAATTTTTAAGAAGTCTGAAAGTTAACCAGCATCCTGCAGCAGTCTGGAAATTATTTATTCAAGAAAAATGTCTGAATCTCAGGAACAACAGTGAGTTGTGTGACACTTTAACTTGAGCTACTTCTATCTCTCACTCCCAGTTTCAAGGTAGCCTTAAAGGGTAGTAGCCAACAATCATGGCAGAACCAGCAGAAGGGGCAGCCAATGATCAGGGCTGAATGGGACCATTGCTCTTGCAATGCCCCATCCCCAAGAATTGTCATTATTGCCCTATCTGGCAGGGTGAAAAACCTCATTTCTCAAGGCTATTTTCATTTGTCCTAACTTGGAACTCCCCCAGTGTGAACAGCCTTTTTCCTGGGGAATTTGTTTAAAAAAATAAGTGGCAATTGTTTAACATTACAGCCACCTTAGGCAGTGGATGACAGTTTGAACAAACAATAGCTACCCAAAGAGCTTAAAAGGAAAAGCTGTGGGATGAGATATTCGTAGAAGACTTTGAAAATGTTTGACATGTTCCTCAGAATATATGAGGACAAGTGTATGTGTACGACTATACACCTGCCCAGGGCTATCCACATGATCAGAAGACATTCGAGGATGCTCTAAGCTCCCACTTCTGCTAACTACGAGGTTCTGCACAAACAAGAGTACAGGGTAAGGCAGAATTGTCAAATGTCTGTCTCATTGTTTAAGGGGTGCCCCAACACCCACACATGCAGCCTATGGACAAAGACTGGGAGATTTGTCAGCCCCAGGCATTTAAGGACATTTTTGCCTAATTAGCTGACACTGAGATAACCAGGCAGACACTTTATTATACATACATGACAAAAAATACAGACTTCACAGAATTTGTTCAGGAAAACCACTAACAAACACACAACAGTAACACAACTAGCAACAACAACAAAACCTGAGTGATGAAGAGAATTTTATTTCCAAAGTTGACACATTATATTATTTTAAATGTCAGGTATTCAACAAATAAAGAAAAATAGTATGATCCATACTGAGAGAGAGAGAGAGAGAGAGAGAGAGAGAGAGAGAGAGAGACTTTTGCATTGTACATTTCAAATTGGTGACTTCTACGGTCTGTGTACAGGAAAAAAATTTAAAAAGCTGTCAATGAAAACTACCCCTTAGGAAGTCCAGACATTGGAATTACAAGACAAAGATTTAAAGCTGTCATTTTAAATACGTGCAAGTAAATAAAGGAATCTATATAAAAAGAATACAAATAAAGCATAGCATATCTCATCGAATAGAAGACATCAATAAAGAAGTAGATATTATAAAAATAAACCAAAAAGAAACTCTGGAGCTAAAAACTACAATAACTGAAATGAAAAAAAAAATTCACTAAAGGAGCTCATTAGGAGATTTAAGCAAGCTGAAAAGAGAACCCCTGAACTTGAAGATATGTAAATTGAGATAAAGAACAGAAAAAAAAAGAATGAAGTGAAATGATCAAGCCTCAAAAATCTGTGGGATCATCAAGTTTACCAGCATGTACATAAGACGAGTCCTAGATAGAGAAGAGAGAGACTAACACAAAAATATATTAAGTAAAAAATGCCAGATATTCTCCCAAGTTTGAGGAAAAGCACTAATGTATACATCTGAGAACATCCACACACTCAAAGTGGGGTAATTCAAAGAGATTCATGCCTAGACGTGCAATAATGAAACTGTTGACAAGCAAAGATAAAGAGGGAATTTCAAAGAAATGAGAGACTCTTGGATACTGAGAACAAACTGAGGGTTGATGGGGGTGGGAGAGAGGGGAAAGTGGGTGATGGGCATTGAGGAGGGCACTTGTTGGGATGAGCACTGGGTGTTGTATGGAAACCAATTTGTCCACAAATTATATTAAAAAATTAAAAAAAAATAATTAATTAATTAATGAGTGAAGCTATCTGAAAAAAAATGAAGAAGCAAGAGAGATGGGGCTATTCATATACCAGGGATCCTCAGTAAGATTATCAGCTGGTTTCTCGTTGGAAGCAGGAGACCCAAAGGCAGCGGAATGATATACTCAGCGTACTGAAAGAAAAGGAATCTCAGTAACAACTTCTAGATCTACTAAAACTCTCCTTTGAAAATAATGAACAAATTAAGGCATTCTTAGACTTAAAAAGAAGAAGAAGAAGAAGAAGAAGAAGAAGAAGAAGAAGAAGAAGGATAGAAGGATAAGGGGGGGAGGAGAGGGAGATTAAAAGAGGAGGAGGAGGAAGAAGAGGAGAGAGAAGGGAAGGGGAGGAGGGGGAGGAACAGGAAGAGGAAGAAGAAGAAAATGTGTCACCAGTAAATCTTACAGGAAATAGTAAAAGCAGTCCTTCAGAAAAAAGTGAAAGGAGAGTAGACACAACTTGACATGAAGAAGTAAAGAACACTAGGAAAGTGAAGGTGTAGGTAAAAAATGATGGCGTGAATATATTTTTGTAACTCTTTTATCTTTTCTGACTTAAAAGAAAACTGTCTTACACAATAATTATAAATCATGATGGTTACATTTTATGTGTCCACTGGGTTTTGGCACCCATTGTTGGTTGGGTCAAAAATGAGTCTAAATGTTGCTGAAAAGATTCATTGTAGATGTAAGTACCATCTATAGTCAGTTGAACTTAAAGTAAATTTTCCTATATAAGGTGAACAAGCCTCATCAGATTAGTTGAAGGCCATAAGAGCAAAAAGTGAGGTTTCTCATGGGTAGAAGAAATTCTGCTTTAAGACCATCACAGAAATCCTGCCTTTGTTTGCAGCCTGTTTGTCTGTCCTATGGAGTATGGACTCATGAACACAGCCTTAGCTCCTTTTGAGTTTCCAGCCTGGTGGCCTATCCTCCATTTTTCACTTGCCCACATGCACAGTCATGTGAACCAGTATCTTAAAAATAAATATATCCTGCTGGTTCTCTTTTGGACAACACTGCCTGACACAGGAATGCCGTGTAAAGATGCACAGTCAATCCTCATTATTCATGGCAGATATGTTCTATAAAACCATCATGAGCACTGACTTAGTGAATACTGAACCATTGCTCCTAGGGAAAGTTACATGCATTCATGTATATATGGCATATGCATTTGTGAATATATATAATCAATCACATGAACTATAATCTTAAATCCAAAAAATAACACATCTTGGTAGAATCCATTTTCCTTATTTTACAAAAGAGAAAACGTTAAGTGACATGCCTGAAACCTCCCACTTACAGGTGCCAGAGTAAGGATTCAACTGTGCCTGGGGCCAGAACTTTTGGCACTGTCCTGCACTGCTCCCTGCTACCTGTACCCTTTGGTCCTCTCTGTATGAGAGCTGACACAGGAGACATATCACTGCCTTCTCTGGCCTCGGCAGGGAACATAGAGATTGGGGGACTCAAATTTTTTGCCATTTATGTGCATGTCCTCAAATGGCCACAGCAGTGCCACTAGTATTTTGGTGATAGATAGATAGAAAGATGAACCAAAAGTAAGTAAGTAAGTAAGTAAGTAAATAAATAAATAAATGTGGTGTTAGAAAATATTTTTGCATGTAAGGAAATTTTAAAAATATGGAATCTATGAATAACAAGAATTGAATGTAATTTGTGCAATCAAAACATAAAAAAGCTGGAAGAAATATAGCTATAGAGAAGCCAAGATTTTATATACTGTTGAAATTCTGTTGGTATTTATTCAAACTAGATTATTATAAATTAAGATGTTAATTGTAACCCCTAGGGCAACCACTAAGAAAATAATTAAACAACAACATCAAATTAAAGAATGACAGGGTAATTAAAATAATGCAACAGGTACTGTTATTTAACATGAAAAAAGACAGCAATTCAAGAGAAATAACAACAGATAAGACACCTGACATACAGAAAACAAATAGCCAACCAAGTGGCAGATGTAAGTCTTACCTAGTCAGTAATTACATTAAATGTAAATACATTAATCAGCCCAAGAATAGATTAAAAAAGAAGACAAGACGATCTAAACTATATGCCGTCTACAGATAAACACACTGTAGATTCAAAAGCCAATGGAAAGTAAAATGAAAAACCATGTAAGCCATACACAAAGGAGAGCAGAATGACTACAGATATCAAAAAAAAAAAAAGACCTCAAGACAAAACTTATTAGAGGCAAAGAATGCCATTTAGAGCGATGCATCTGTCAATATTCAAGAAGATGTGACAATGTAAATATATATGTACCTCAAAGGAAAGTCACAAAAGGCTTGAAACAAAAACAGACAGGGGCGCCTGGGTGGCGCAGTCGGTTGAGCGTCCGACTTCAGCCAGGTCACGATCTCACGGTCCGTGAGTTCGAGCCCCGCGTCGGGCTCTGGGCTGATGGCTCGGAGCCTGGAGCCTGTTTCCGATTCTGTGTCTCCCTCTCTCTCTGTCCCTCCCCCGTTCATGCTCTGTCTCTCTCTGTCCCCAAAAATAAAATAAATGTTGAAAAAAAAAAAAAATTTAAAAAAAAAAAAAAAAAAAAAAAACAGACAGAATTGGAGAAATAGACAATTCAACCATAGTAGTTGCAGATTTTAATACCCCACTTTCAGTAAGGATAATGTTTTAGACAAGAGGCATGAATGAGTTGTAAATACTCCTTTCATCCATGAAGTTCTCACTCTTCCAAGTCCCGTGGCAGGCCGCTCTTGGACAAGGTTTGGCCTGACTCTGGCATTATTCTCCCCTGTGCCTCCATTCAGGTTTGCTTTTAACTCATAATATTTTTGCCTCTCTCATAATTGGGTATCTTTTTATTTGTCTCGGTCAGGAGGATGAACTGAATGAATACAGAAAGGGTGTTTTTGAGCATATCCTCTGGTATAAATGTATGTGCTCAAACATGTTTGAAGAATGGAATGAATATTCATTAATGATTATTCAGTTGGCACCAAAATGTGAGATTGGCTGAGTTAGATAAAGATCAACACAAATTTGAAGGGATTATCGTGCTAAAAAGTTTGAAAACAAATCAGGAAATGTTCATTAACTTCTAGGGCTTCCTCTTAATGATATGACCTTTATACATAGAACAGGCTGATTAATAAAAGGTAAACAAACTTTCTATTTTCCGGAAATAATTGGTATTAAGTTTATTGCAACTTCTCTCATATGAGATTGGAATTTTGTTTTTACTGTTCTGTGTGATGTTTCAATTTCTGTGAGGTCAGAAATTAATAATTAAAGATGTAGGGATAAGCAATTTGCCCTTTTCTTCCTAAGTGAAGATTTTTGAAGTTTTGGTTTCAAAAGTAACAAAGACTGTAGTGTCAGTTGGATATAAGAAATGTCACAGAAAGTAGAAAGATTGATACAAAAAGTTTCTGTTGTTTTCTTCATCAAACTTCCTGATGAATGTGTGTGTGTGTGTGTGTGTGTAAAACCCAGTGATAGAAACACTTTTATATCTAATAGGATTTAAGTAATAAAATAATTAAAAAAAATCTAAGGTTTTGAAACAGCCACAAAGAGATTAGAAACACTATGTTTTCTCAAGTAATAATAAAACAGGTAGAATACAGATTAATAAAATTTCATTTTTCCCCCCAAGGCTTATTTTCTCTTTTCTGTTGTTTATAAGAACCGTTATTCTTCTCCTGGACATGTTATTCCAGACATTTTCAGTAGAGTCTAGTTAGTGGAAGGGAACTCAAGCAGGTTCTATCCAAGCAAGAGTTTCAGTCATATTGTAGATGGGAGGGGGAAGGACGGGTGAGATGGTCAACAGCGTACTCATCTGCCAATCATACTCAGTCATTGTGGGTTGGGGTAGTAATTAGAATTCTGAGTTGTTTTTCAATGAAGACTCCTAGGACATCATCCCTATTCTTCAGAGGTAGGTTCCATTTTGGGGTGTACGTGTGTGTTTGCATGTGTTTGTGTGAAGACACAGCACGTATTCTACTCCATACCATGTTGGTTTTAGAATGTTTGGAACTGGATGCATAAGACATACAGGTTGGGTTTCTGAATATTTGATAATTGCAAGGTTTTAATGAAAAGCACTGCAAATTTTATTCATTCATTAATTCAATGGTAATTTATTGGGCCGTTATTTTTATGGCAGGTACTTTCTTACAAGAGAAGACTTCGGACCAAGAGCATTAAACAAAATAATATATTCCACTAGGAGACTTTTTTAAATTAATGGTCAAACAATCTATTTCTCTTAAATACCTACTTTTCAGAGCTCCTAAATAGCAGAGTATTTTGTGAGCTCCAGGAAAGACTGCAGCAATGCTCCTCAAGATGTGGTCTAAAGACTGACATTGAACTATTACCTTTTCTGGTGGGTCTACAGGGAAATAAATGCAAACATTGATATAAGACTTTGAAATCAATTTGATATTGCTGAAACATCTAAGCACTGATTTTTTTTTTCAAATCACTTTTAATATGGTTTGATCAGTCAAAGACTAAATCAAAAACAAGATTTTTTTTCAACATAGGTAGAG
The DNA here is from genome assembly GCF_023721935.1 of Panthera uncia. Taxonomy (NCBI): domain Eukaryota; kingdom Metazoa; phylum Chordata; class Mammalia; order Carnivora; family Felidae; genus Panthera; species Panthera uncia. The sequence goes on along the minus strand of NW_026057584.1, from coordinate 106,653,819 downwards.
GTAGCAGCCCAGAGGACCACGCCTGTCTCTTTCTTCATGTCATTAGGACATGTTCTTCTTGCTAAGTGGGACTTTTCTTAAGGCTTGCCCCCCTCCTCACATGGTACCTTTTTTTTCTTAGTGGTTAAGCTATTTTGGTCCTTTTTACCATATCTACTAAAGAGGAATATTTATAGTTGGCTTGACAATTAAAATAGAAAAGATCTTTCTCATCTGTGTGCTAATGTAAATCTAAAGTAAGTTAGAGTGTCTGGCATTAGGCGAATTGTTTATATAATTGGTGAATTTTATGTTGAGCATCCAAAAGTTGAAGCAGCAGACCATGGCTACTCAAAAACCCCGAAATAGATCCTCTCTTCATTAGATTCCCAGGAAGAGAAATAAAACACTATTTAAAGCCATTTTATTCATATTAAATGTGTCATATGTATTTTGTTCTTTTTTAATGTTTTTATCTATCTATCTATCTATCTATATATCTATATGTCTATTTAGAATGGGCAGTTGCAAAGGGAGAGAGAAAGAATCCCAAGCAGGCTCCACGCTGTCAGCTCGGACCCTCACAGGGGCTCAATCCCATGAACCGTGAGATCATGACCTGAGCCAAAACCCAGAATGGAATGCTTAACTGACTGAGTCACCTAGGCACCACTTATGTATTTTCTTAATAAACAAATAGTAAAAAAGCACTTGGGCAACACGATTTAAATGTTAAAAAACATGAGTTCTCATATTTGTAAAGGTTGGGGAAACAATTTTTTCCATTCGTTTATTGGAGGCATAACTCACTCAAGAAAAGTCCAGAGGAAGGGGATGAAATGGAGATGAAACATTTCAAAGGGTTGGCTGCTGGACCCAGGTAGGGGAAGCATTTGCATGGAGTTTGGCTGAGTTGGGATGCTGACTTCACTTTATGCTAGCAGGATGAGGGTTGCCACAAGAAACCAACTAATGCATGAGTAAGACTAATTATTTACTTAGGTACCTGCAAACTGAGGCAAGAAAAATGAAAGTGGTGAAATGTGGTATCAGACTATACCCTCTTATCCAGAGGACTGTGCAGTGTAGAACACAATACCAGTATAGCTATAAGAGAGAAATGGTTTATAAACAATTTATAGATATTCCTGAATACTGTTTTGGTAATTTGGACCTAAGTCTAATCCTTTGAGTTACATAAAAGAAAAATACATTGTGATGCAGGAATGCCAAGTGTACACTCCTTATTGGGTTGAATATTAATATTTTCAGGGCACCTGGGTGGTTCAGTCAGTTTAGCGTCTGACTTTAGCTCAGGTCATGATCTCGTGGTTTGTGGGTTTGAGCCCATGTCAGGGAATCTTTTGGAGTCTGTGTTTCCCTCTCTCTGCCTCTCCCCTGCTCAGGCTCAGTCTCTCTCTTTCTCTCTCTCTCTCTCAGATCTCTTTCTCTCTCTCAAAAATAAATAAACATTTAAAAATTTATTAAAATGTTAACATTTTCACTATCATCATTAGATACAATTAAACATCTATTAAAGTTATCTTTACTGGCATTACACAGGACCCTATTCCCTATTCTAGAAATACTGTTGTAAAGAAACTAGTTGGCTTTTGTTAGTAACCTCTCCCAAGTGTTTCACAATAAAGACTTCTTTTTAAAAAGTATGACATGCATTGGGGCGCCTAGATGGCTCAGTTGGTTGAGTGTCCAACCTCAGATTAGGTCATGATCTCATAGTTCATGAGTTCAAGCACTGTATCCAGCTCTGCACTGGTGGTGTGGAGCCTGCTTGGGATTCTCTTTCCCTCTTTTGTCCAGCCCCTTCCCTACTTTCTCTCTCTCTCTCTCTCTCTCTCTCTCTCTCTCAAAATGAATAAATACACTTTAAAAAGTTTTAAAATATGACATGTCTTAACATCACAGAACACACCTGGAAATGCTTCGATTGGAATGTACGTTTCAAGAGAGGTACCCAATAGTATTGACTGTGGGGCAAAGTGAAGATGGTAGATACGCCTTCTAAGAGGTGGGGGCTGGTGAGCGGGGTCTTACACTAGACTGAGCAGCTCAGCGGCTGTACTTACCAATATCTCCTGGAAAGAATAGATCCAGAGTAAGGAATGAGAATGATTGTTACGAGAAAGCTATGAAAATAATGCGGAAATACACTTAAAATAATATTTATATTAAATCTGTAGAATAAGGTGAGCACAGAAATGAGAGGAAAAAATGCAGTCCACATCAACACTATTGAGGAAAGGGGAAAGATGGGAACTGGAAGTTTTGGGTAGTAAGGCAAACCTGGAGAAGAAGGGCCTAGAAGAAAGGTGAAGAACCTTGGATAAGGCTACTTATCTGAGTTGTGATTTGGGTTTGGCCAAGTTAGTAAAACCAAGAAGCCTGAACAGAGTCTGCATCCTTTCTATTCTGCTTCATTATATTTTCCTTCTTTCTAGAAGGAAACAATGGTTTCTGGGTGTGCCAAGCAACTGGTGTCATTGTCTACCCATTCCTTGGCATAATCCATACCTACCTATGATTCCACTCTGCACTGAGACGTTCTGGAATGATCCCAGAGTCAGTTTCTCTCCCAGTTCCCAAGTGGAAGTTGTAATACTTTAGAGGATGGGAAGGAAGCAAAAACAAACCCACCTACAAAATAAAAGTCAAAATAATATATAGGGTGAAAAATGACTCAAGTTATCACAAGGGCATGTCTTTATTCCCAAGGTAGAGAAATTAGGCCTTTTAATACAAAAACAAAGACAATTCAAATGATAAGTAGGTTGTATACTGATCAGTCTTTTGGGCTCTGTTTTCTTTTTTAATGTTTATTTGTTGACTTTGTGAGAGTGGGTGTGGGAGGGGCAGAGAGAGAGGGAGAGAGAGAATCCCAAGTAGGCTCTGCACTGTCAGTACAGGGCCCTGATGAGGGGCTCAATTCCGTGAACTGTGAGACAGATCATGACCTGAGCCCAAACCCAGAATCGGGTGCTTAACTAACTGAGCCACCCAGGTGCCCTACTTTTGGGGTCTTTTATGCACAGATTCTTTCCCAGGCTTCTCATACATTCCTATGCACTCAAATCACCTGTGCTACCTGACAATGCATATCCTTTCTTAGTAGGTCTGTAATGCAGCATGTGATCCTGTATTTCCAGCACATTCCCAGGAGGTGGCAAAGCTGTTGATCTTCACACCACAGTGAGAGGAAAGGGGCTTTCAGCCAGTATCTACAAGGCACAGACTGTTGTAGTCAATTTTGTCTCCACGATGCCGACCTCATTGCTTATCACATAAGTGCTCAGTGAATGTTGTTGGGTGCTGTTACTTTTTAAGCCTACATGAAAGATTTCTTTTGACAATTAACTCCAAATGAGTAAAACACCCAAGTCGGACGTAAGAGGTACAACTATACAACTCTTAGATAAAAACATAGGAGTATATCTTCACTTGGATCTGGGAAAGGATTCTTCAATATGGCATCAGAATCACAGGCAATGAAAGAAAGTATAAATAAATTGGACTTCATCAAAATTAAAAATATTTTTGCTTCAAAGGTCACTAAGACAACCACAGAATCGGAGAAAATATTTGCAAGAATTAATATGCAGAATACATAAATGACTTTTACAACTCAATAAAAAATTAGAATAGGCAAAGTATCTTGAATACTCAATTTTTCACAGAAGACCATATGTGTGTGTGTCGCATACATATAATATAAAATTAATCTACATACTCTACACATCCATGTAGTGTGCATGTAGTAAATGTAAATCTATGCACATGCGCACACACATACACACACTGAATCACTGATCTGCTTACGCATCTTCTGGCTGACCAGTGAAAGTTTGCAGATAGAAAGCTCTGTCATTTTGGTGAGTCTGAGGAGCAGTACTTAATAGAAGATGTCCACCTTTGTGGGACCTTAACCGATAGCCTCCTTGTATCTTACAGTGTCAGAATTAGCTTGAGTCTGTTTGTGTGTGCATGCACCTGTGTGTGCCTGTGTCTGTGTGTGTCTGTGTGTATGCTAGGGGGATATACGAAAGAGTAGAATAACCTCAGATTCCAGACATCTCCGGTAGTGCAGATGATAATTCCTAAGGTTGATTTGTTAGGGAGTTTGCATGTTGGAATGCATTAAATTGGTAAGGGGACTGCAGAAATGAAGCCACAGGACCTCACATCACATGTGAATTACTCTGAGAGTTACATCAGCACTTTTCTCGCTTTGAGCATATATTTGAAAGGAAGGTATGCCCTTTTGGAGCAACCCAGTAAATTTGAGCAATAAAGCAAAGGTCCCCTTCCAGGAGAGCATAATATATAAAGACAAAAACATCAGCTATAAATCAATGCATATTGATTTAAATGAATAGTATCACTGCCCTACAGTAAACCCAGCTCTGAGGCTACACAGAACAGTATCCCTTGTTCAGAAGCCCACTGGCTTTGTGTTTCTAAGCAGAAACCCAAAAGGACATCGCAGGCAAGACCTAAATTACCTGTATTATCTCACAGTTTCAGATTTTTACCCAGATGTTATGCACATCAAAGCAAAACCGGGCAGAGGCATTGGACTGCGGATGTGAAAATCTTTGCTGGAAAGCATCCATGTCTGTTGTAAATCAAACTGCGGCACTAATGAGACACTTTCATAAAGAGATATTAAGGCCGAACCCCCGGGAAGTACAAACTCAGATCACTTCTGTGCTGCTGTCCTGCTGAGCTGCCATTAGGTGTTCCTAGTACCTTCCCAGATATTGTGATAGAGCCTTACCTATATTAATTTTTAATTTAATCCTTATACTAATAACTTGATGAAGCAGGTATTATCTACTTCATACACCTTGCTTCTGGCCAACAAAGACAAAGCAATATGTTGTGACATATAGCCACCTCCTTCACAACCCAAACAAAAGTCACGCAGCTCATAAGAGAAGGAACTGCTGTGGATGAGCCTGGGAGTCTGGGAATCTAGTGTTAATCTTCACGATTATTAGCTGTGATCTATCATTAATCAGCTGTATGCCCTTCCGCAACTCCATGTTTGCTTTCAGGACACAGACTCTTCAACTGAAATGTAAAGATGGGATTTTCTGGCTGAAGAAAAGTTCCCACATGCTATTTTCCTTTGATTTGGGAAAAGGACAAAAGCCAGCATCAAAGGAAAGTTTTGAATTTTGGACTTAGATTAAGATCCAGCCTCCCTCTTCCCAGGCAATGTACAATGAAGCTGACTTCTTTTCTTTTTAATTTTATTATTATTTTTTAAATTTTATTTAAATTAAAATTAGTTAACATATAGTGTAATAATGATTTCAGGAGTGGAATTTAGTGATTCATCATTTGGTAATGTAATCCAATGATCATCCCAAGGGCCCTCGTTAATGCCCATCACCCATTTAGCCCATCCCCCTACCCACCTCTCCTCCAGCAACCCTCAGTTTGTTATCTGTATTTAAGAGTTCCTTATGGTTTGCCTCCCTCTGTGTTTTTATCTTATTTTCCCCCCCTTCCCCTATGTTCATCTGCTTTGTTTCTTAAATTCCACATATGTGTGAAATCATATGATATCTATCTTTCTTTAACTTATTTCATTTAGCATAATACACTCTAGTTCCATGCATGTTGTTGCAAATGGCAAGATTTCATTCTTTTTGACCGCTGAGTGGCATTCCATTGTGTGTGTGTGTGTGTGTGCGTGTGTGTGTGTGTGTATCTATATATTTATATATATTCTTTATTCATCAGTCAATGGGTTCTTTCTATACTTCGGCTATTGTTGATGGTGCTGCTATAAATGTTGGGGTGCATGTATCCCTTCAAATCATCATTTCCGTATCCTTTGGCTAAATGCCTAATAATTCAATTGCCAGGTCATAGGGTAGCTCTATTTTTAATTTTTTGAAGAACCTCCACACTCTTGTCCAGAGTGGATGAAGCTACTTTCTAAGCCTCCTACTCCTATGTTGCAAAATGGGAAGGTTTTAACAATGCACTTAACCACAGCCTCCAAATGCTGAAAGAAATCTCACGTTAAACTATTGTCAATCTTCGAAGAGAAAGTTCAAGTGAAAAGTCTCAGGTTTTGCAAAAAACACATATTTGAGGAATAAGAAACTTCCTGTCATGGGCACCATCATAAGTGCTTTTGTGATCACTTGACCACAAAACAAAAACAAAAACAAAAACAAAAACAAAAACAAAAACAACAAAACAAAACAAAACAAAACTTCCATTAACCCTACTTGTTCCAAGAAATGGTAGGTCACACAGAATTCTCTGCCCCTAATGTTTAATAAGCCCTTCTTATTTGAAATGTCCCCAAACTGCTTGCTTGTACCCTTGTGGCCATCCAAGGACTGCCAAAAGTACCTGAAGACCAATTAGAAAGTCTCCCTGCATCTTAAAATCCCACCTTAAATAGAATTCTTGCCAATCAGTGTTACATCTTTTTACCCTATGACAGACACTCTCCTTGCAAACCCTGAAACTAAAGGACATTAAATGGGTTTTCTCACAAGAAGTATATGAGTAGGCTTTTATTTGTTTATTTTGTCTTGGTGTTGGTTTTGTCTTTGACTGTGAAAAAGCATTGAAACAAAAAAAGAAAGGCCAGAATGTGGATGCTGGCTCTTTCCCATGGTCTAAATAAATAAGCAAATATGGAGAACAATAAATAAGTCTGAATATCACCAGTTCAGGTTTTCAGTACACCACACCTGATTATATATTACCTAAATGTGGATTATTTTGTTCCTTAGAGTTTTCGAGTGACCTGCACATTTTTGACTGATGGGTTATTAGACCCGTGCCTTGTCTCTGAATAATGGTGATATTGGCCACTGACAGAGGCCCAAAGTTACAGCAGGTACTGAAGAGGGGATCAGTCTCTATCCAGCAGAAATAGTAGGTCTTCTGTCAGTCACAGAATTGACTTGTCAGTCTCTAGTGTTCCCAAATTTTCTAAAGCTTTCTAGGTGTCTTTGTTTAGCAGAAAACTCACCTTGTATGCAAATCCCATTCTGTAATGAATTCCACCCAGCCATTCATTTTTATAGACTTTTTTATACAAACATACTGCTGAGGTGTTTCTGATTGCACCATATAAATCATAATGGTGGGTTGATGGGTTTTTTCCTAGACACTTTGTCTTTTCTCATACCTTCCCCATTGTTATTAAATCAAGCAAATGTTTACACATTTTGATGGAAATAACACAAAAAAAGACAAGATACCCTTGTGTATGCTAAGGGGCTGGCTAAATGAATCATTAAGATCCAGGCTTGTAGACACATTCACACTGCAGACAGATACTATGGAAGATAAAGTTCAGAATATACATATGTAGATTATGCAAATAAACCTCCACTGTTGACATAATATTGTTGAAGTCATAAAAGGTTAAATACTATTTGTTTAATTTTATTTTTGAAATGGAGATTTCATTGGTTTTCTGGAAAGCTTCTCCCTAGTATAAAATTTGGGAATTTATAGCTTCACAGCCTATGTTCATCAAGGACACACATACTGGTAAGATAAAGAAAAGTCTTTAAATTGGACTGGCCCTTTTCAAAACAGTAGGGTCAATTAAATTTTCTCTTAAAATCTTCCACCTCATTTTTCCTTGGTTCTTTTGCTTCTGCAGCAGAATAAGGTGATCAAGAAGACTTCTTTTAAGAGATAATATGGGAATCATGATTTTAAAGACCAGATGGATAGAGACATTTAATGAACTGAAGAAAGAGCACCATTGCAGACATCGTGCAGAGAAAAGTAATAAGGCACAGTTAAACTTGGCAGGTTAAAGAAACAGGAAGAAGTGATAGAAGATGAGGGGAGTACAATAGAATGAAATGGAAGGGTAGGCAGAGGCCACAAATGTAGGGATTTCAAGGGCAAGATCAAGGTTTGTAGTTTATCCAAAATGCAGTGGGAAGCCACCAGAGATCATAGCGGCAGGATTTTTGGCAGGAAATGTATAGTGTCCTGAAAAGTTTTCAACTCAAAGGAATCAAAGCAAGGGATTTTTTTAGAGGTATGGCAAGTGCAAGCCAGGAAATGACAAGACTTGTTGGGGATTTCATGAATTAGCACCTATAGGAAGGTCTTGCCCCTTGGCTTGAAGGTGAAATGGAGTAATCAGTGTTTCCACAGTAAATTAGAATCAGAGATATGGAGGAATGCTGCCAACTAGAGCTATTGACCTAAAGAAATACAGCCATTGCTAAAGAGAACAATAGAATACATACCTCAACCTCCCTCTTCTCTCCTTTTTGCTTTCTGGTGCCAGAGAGCAAGGGAGCCTCAATAATGTGGTTTGTTCAGGTCAGGTTCACTGTTGCCACCATGGCAGAGAAGGGTGACAGACTTATAGTAGGGTGGCAAACACAGACTAACCGCACAGGAGTTTTATATGGGACTCATAAAAGAAGATGTTTTCTTTTTTTTTTTTTTAATTTTTTTTTCAACGTTTTTTATTTATTTTTGGGACAGAGAGAGAGACAGAGCATGAACGGGGGAGGGGCAGAGAGAGAGGGAGACACAGAATCAGAAACAGGCTCCAGGCTCCGAGCCATCAGCCCAGAGCCTGACGCGGGGCTCGAACTCACGGACCGCGAGATCGTGACCTGGCTGAAGTCGGACGCTCAACCGACCGCGCCACCCAGGCGCCCCAAGAAGATGTTTTCTACTTAAAAAAAAAATGTTTAACCTGAAATTAACAGTGATTTTCTGAAAAATGAAATGGCTCCTGGTTTTGTTTGGAACACCACAAACTAAAGTGTCAGAACAACAGAGAGTGGCAAACTCTGTTTCCTGGCCTTGATTCTTGAGTTCATCCAAGACAAAATTCAGGGCCAAACCCTTTAAAAAGTTAAGTATTTAATAGTGGTCAAAGTGAAAGTACACTCTCAACGTGGGAGTGTGGGCAGGCCCAGAGGCAGCAACTGCACCCAAGGTCAACGTTGTCTTGTTTTTTGTACTTGTGTGGGTTATGGGTCATAGCTTGGGAGTTCTCTGACTCAGGTTGCCTCTCATCATCTAAGGGACTTCTAAGGGACAGTAGCACTATACCTTCCTTGTTGGGACTGTCATGGCAGCCATCCCCAGCAAGGATGGGGGGTGTCAAAACTCCACTATAAATGCATAATTAATTATAATTAATTAATTGGAGGGCAGTGGTTATTGGGAAGGGTGCATGTGTGCTCTTGAGGGATTTCTCTGGCTGTTTGCATTCTGGAGTTGGTTAGTGGTGTTTTCTCTTTGGTCTGACCCATCCCATTCTCAGCTCATATCTAGCTAACTGCCTAATGTATCACAACTATGATAGGCCAGTGGAACAACTCCCTCATCAGGCCATTATAATCCTGATCAAGAAGAATTATCTTTGGATGAAAATTATCAAAAGAAGATAAAGAGAATGTTTAAAAGCTTAGATGCACCAAATCTCCTGTTGTAAACTGCACAGGATGCATTTTCTTCAAAATCTGACTGCATTAAATTATTTGGTCATTTTTTAAAATGTTTATTTATTTTTGAGAGAGAGAGAGAGAGAGAGAGAGAGCAGGGGAGCGACAGAGAGTGGGAGACACAGAATCTGAAGCAGGTTCCAGATCAGAATCTGAACAGCTCCATCTGAGCTGTCAGTACAGAGCCTAATGTGGGGCTTGAACTCAGGACCTGCAAGATCATGACCTGAGCCAAAGTCTGATGCTTAACGCACTGAGCCACCCAGGGCCCCGCTCATTTTTCTTTTTTAAATGCAGGTTTCTTGACTCCCTCAGGCACATTGAATCTTTTTATCATCTGTCAACACTCTGATGCAGTCATATTTAGGAACCACTAATGTAGCACATGGACTACAAGTTTTTCCAACATAAATAGATTCCATTGTGGGCTCTACTAATGCTGTAGTTTTAATAAGATTTATTTCTTTGAGTTTCATTTCGTTAAGTTGAAACAATGATATTCTTTTCATGGTTGTTACAAAGAGTTGAAATACTAAATGTAAAGCAGATATGAGTAATAGTGAAAAAGTGAAATATAAAGTGAGTCAGCAGCATATAAAGGCATTTTTGAGGAAAATTCATAGTCTTAAAATGAATACACTAAAAATAAGACTGAAACCCAATTAACTAAAATTTATTTGAAGACATTAGTGAAATTGTAGTAAATGAAACCTAATAAGTAGAATGCTAAAAGAGATAAAGTAATAGAAACTAATTCAATAGAACACACATATAAAATATAGTGTATTAACAAATTAGTTTGTTTTTCAAAAAAAATATACAAGAGACCAACCTTTATAAAACTAAGAGAAACTCTTAGTGATAGTACACTATGGGTTGACAGAGAGAAGTGGGTGGGGGAATAAAGCAATGAATAACTAATATCAAAGGGGAAAGTGGATATCATTATAAATCCCAGACACAGTAAAAAAGATACTGAAAATATTGTAAGGACTTCATTTTTATTAAAAATAAAGAAAGTACACAAAAACTCCAGGTGCAGATAGCTTCTCAATATTTAACTCTTCCAATCTCTTTAAGTTTTTATTTATTTATTTTTCAATGTGTATATTTTTAAGAGAGAGAGAGAGCATGCACACAAGTGGGGGAGAGGTAGAGAGAGAAGGAGACACAGAATCTGCAGCAGGCTCCAGGCTCTGAGCTGTAAGCATAGAATTCGAGGTGGGCGAGCGAGGCTGGAACTCAGGAACCATGAGATCACCACCTGAGTGAAAGTCCGCCACTCAAACAATTGAGACACCCAGGCACCCCTAGTTAATTTTTCTAAATCATTATTACATAAAATATTTCAGAGACTAAAAAAAAATGAAAAAACTCTTAATTGATTTTATGAAGGCATCATAATCTCATAATCATAAAACCTAACATAACTCAAAACCTAACAAAGAAATTATGGGAAAATAAAATTATAAGTCAATGTTTCTGTCATGGACAACTCTAATAAGAAAGTGGTAATCCTCATTTAGTGATATTTAAAGTAATAATACAGAATGACCAAGTTGGGTTTATGTTAGGATTAGAAAGATGGCTAAATATTTGAAAATTGATTATTATGCATTTCTCTGCATTGAGACTGTTATATGAGCAACGAACTACTGAAGGGGTAGAAAGGAAGTCCAAGATGGTAGCATAGGTAAATCCTGTTTCCAAGTGCTCCCGTGGGACACACCAAAGTCACAATGACCTATAGAATAATTCTCTCTAAAAATGACCTGAAGATAAGCAGAATATTGTTCCATAACACAGGACAAAGAGAAAAGGAAAAATAAAATCCACATTAAGATGAGTAGCAAGGACACAGATTCAGTCTTGACAGGACCTCCACACACAGCATAGCAATGCACAAGAGGCAGGAATATCACAAACGTGTGTCTCCTTTCTGGAGAGTGAGGGGTTCAAGCCCCATTTTGAGAACCCCATCCTGTGGTACATGCCCCCAAAGAAAGTTGAGCTCCCAAAACAACTGACTTCAAAAATCAGAGGGTCTAATGTCTGGGAGAACTGGAAGCCTGTAGGAAACCAGGACCCCACTCCTGAAGGGCTTGTGCACAGCCCCACTTTGGGATCTGTGCTGAGAGCTCAGAGCCTGGAGCCTGCTTCAGAGCTCTCTCTCTCTGCCCCTCCCCAGCTTGTGCTCTGTCTCTGTCTCTCTCTGTCTCTCTCTCTCTCAAAAAATAAATAAACATATTATTTTTTAATAAAAAAAGGAGATACACAGGTGTCCAACAGGCACATGGAAAGATGTTCAGTAGTACTAATTATTAGGAAAATGGAAATCAAAACCACAGTGAAATATCACCTCACACTGGTTAGACTGGCTATCATCAAAAAGACAAAAAATAATAAGTGTTGGAAAGAATGTGAAGAAAAGGGAAACTTCATGCACTGTTGGTGGGAATGTAAACTGGTACACCCACTATGGAAAACCATATGGAGATTCCTTAAAAAATTAAGAATGGAACTACCAATGAACCCATGTATTTCTCTTCTGGGAATTTATCCAAAGAATACAAAAAATTGTATTTCACTAATCTGAAAAGATACATGCACCCCACTGTTTTTAGCAGCATTATTTACAGTAACCAAGATATGGCAACAACCCAAATATCAATCAATGTATGAATGGGAACAAAATGTATGAGATATATATTTATATACACAATGAGATACTACTCAGCCCAAAAGAAGAATGAAATCTTGCCATCTGTGACAACGTGGAGGGGTACTATGTTAAATGAAATAAGTCAGAAGAGAAGGACAAAAACAGTATGATTCCACTCATATATGAAATTTAAAAGAAAACGAAACAAACAACAAAAACAAAAAGTGAAACAGATCCATAAATACAGAGATCAAACTGATGGCCGCCAGAGGAGAGAGGCATGGGGGCATGGCAAAATTGTGTGAATGAGTGTGGGAATATAGGTTTCCATTTATGGAATGAGTGAATCGTGGGAGTGAAAGGTATAGCAAAGGGAATATCGTCAGTGATACTGCAATAGTGGTGTATGGTGACAGACAGTAGCTATGCTTGTGGTGAGCATATTATATCATATGGATTTGTCCAATCACTATGTTGTACACCTGAAACTAATGTAACATTATGTGTCAACTATACTTCAATTTAAAAAAAGAAATAAAAAAGCAAAACAAATGTAACAAAACAAAAACAACTCATAGATACAAAGAACAGATTGGAGGTTAACAGAAGGGAAACGGGTTGGGGTAGTGGATGAAGTGGGTGAAGGGAGTCAAATACATGGTGAAGGTTGGTAACTAGACTTTTGGAGGTAAGCACTTCGTAATGAATAACAGATGTCAAATTATAATAATGTACAACAGAAACGTAAAGTTACATGCCAGTTTTTATCTTAATAATAAAATAAAAACACCTTTATTCATGTTGTAGCACACATCAGAAAAAAAAAATACTGAATGTGACAATGCTTTATTTTTTCCAGACAACACATGCATAGCAAGCCTGTGTCCTTTCCAACCTAAATATGGGAAAATCTGTATAGCTAGATATACAACAAAAAGAATTATACAAAAATATGCTAAAAATTACCAAACTGTTAGAATGTGTATGTTTTCTGCATTTCAACTTTTGCCTTTTGGTTCATCTTTTAATTTATCTTTGTCATGGTTTGTCTCTCAGTTGCAAATTTTGCATGGTACCAAAGAGAAGGAGGAGGAAAGCCCCAGGTTTACTTCCTTCAAATCAAGATAAGTTACTGAGTAATAGGAACATACATTAGAAATAAGGGAGGGTTTTATATTTTCTTAAATATTTATTTAACCATATAGAAGTATTTTTATAAACTTTTCCCTAAATATTATTGTATTCTCCAAATTTATATTCATTTTTACTTGTTATCAAATTTCTTATACTCCATTGTTACCGAAACTTTTATCTGCTCATTTATTCATTTCTGGCAGAGACTAATTAAATCTGGAATAATTAATGAGAACATGTATTCATTTTACTGTAAATAATGCATCATCAACAATTATTAATTCATCTTTGTAGGAGTTAGTGTTAATGTGGTCTAAACTTTCTTTTCTTTTTCCTGCGAATTCTCACTGAACTCTGTCTCATTCCAGCAATTAGTAATGTTTATGGGTACATGAATTAATTGAAAAATACATCTCATTAAGAGAAAGTTTCATTTAACGTTTATTTTTTATGTTTAATAGTTATTAATCCAAATTTGTAGTATAACATTTTTTCATCAGTTGTGTGCTGCTAATAATTGTAATGACAGCATAATCCACAAAGAAAAAAATACTTAATGTTTTTTGATTACAAGAAACACAAACATCTAAGATTAAATATGTAGACATTTTATGGCAGAGATTCATAAAATGGTGGTAACTAAAAGGTTTTCAACAATAAAATATACAATATTAGGAGTAACTTCTGTGAGAAAATATGGAAGAGAAGTATAATATCAGGGAGAAAGTGAAATACTATAGAATGTATGACTTTTGAAGACACTTTCACTTTTAAATGAATAGTTGTAGGTGTCTAATTGTTATGTATTCCTATTGCACTTCATACATTTAAAAGTCATGTGACATTGTGTTGGTTGCCTTTTGGTTTTGTGGATTGTTTCCTTCTTTGTGCAGAAGGTTTTTGTTTGTTTGTTTTTGTTTTTGTTTTTCATCTTTATGAGGTCCCAAAAGCTCATTTTTGCTTTTATTTCCCTTGTCTTTGGAGACATGTCCAATAAGAGGTTGCTGTGGCCAAGGTCAAAGACGTTGTGGCCTGTTTTCTTCTCTAGGATTTTGATGGTTTCTTATCTTACATTAGGTCTTTCATCCATTTTGAGTTTATTTTTGTGTATGGTGTAAGAAAGCGGTCAAGTTCATTCTTCTACCTGCCACTGTCCAGTTTTCCCAGCACCATTTCCTAAAGAATAATCTAGTGAAGAAAAGGGCAAAAGACATGAGCAGACACTTTTCTGAAGACATCCAGATGGCTAACAGACACATGAAAAGATGCTCAATATCACTAATCATCAGGGAAATACAAATCAAAATCACAATGAGATACCACCTCAAATCTGCCAGAATGGCCAAAATTCACAACACAGTAAACAACAGATGTTGGCAAGGATAAGAAGGAAGGGAAATGCTGTTGCACTGCTGGTGGGAATGCAAACTGGTGCAGCCACTCTGGAAAACAGCATAGAAGTTCCTCAAAAAGTTAAAAATAGAACTACCCTATGATCCAGCAATTACACTACTAGGTATTTATCCAAAAGATAAAAAAATGCTGATTTGAAGGGGCACATGTATCCCAATGTTTATAACAGCACTATCAACAATAGCCAAATTATAGAAAGAACCCAAATGTTCACTGAGTGATTAAAGAATGAAATCTTTCCATTTACATTGACGTGGATGGAACTAGAGGATATCATACTAGTGGAATGGTCAGTCAGAGAAAGTTATATATCATATGATTTCACTCATATGTGGAATTTAAGAAACAAAACAGATGAACATAGGGGAAGGTAAGGAAAAATAAGAGAAAGCTGAGAGGAAGCAAACCATAGGAGACTCTTAAATACAGAAAACAAACTGAGGGTTGCTGGAGAGGTGTTGGGTTGCGGCACAGGCTAAATGGGTGAGGGACATTATGGAGGGCACTTGTTGGGATTAGCACTGGGTGTTATGTGTAAGTGATGAATCACTAAATTCTATTCCTGAAATCAGTATTACACTATATGCTAACTAATTTGGATTTAAATAAAATTTAAAATAAGTAAATAAATAGAAGTCATGTGACAACTCTGTTTTAAAATGTCAGCATTTCAAATCATCAACATACATACCATCTGTAACTACAGAATTTAAACACGAGAGGAAGATGTTTGAAATCAGCTTAAAATTTGCAAAGAAATATTTTTCACATTTCTTTCAAAGGTATTAGAGCAAAATCATTAAAGTTCACTGGGCTAGATCACTTATGAAGTCCCTTGAAAACTGACTCTTGATCTGCCACCAAACTTATTCTAGCTCAGTTTTAAGATCACGTCTATGAAACCTGGGAAGAAGGAAAGGAAGAACGAGTCAGTGTAAGTTCAAACAGCAAATGCCCAGGCAATGGGCAAATCTCCAGGCATACAAAAGAACATTTAACCCTGAGCCAGAGAATTCTAGGCGGTAGATTATGTATCCTACCTCTATGAGAAGGTGGCTGGTTGCCGAGGGGAGTGTGGTGAGTTTGAAGTGGGCTCCATCAATTGGGATCCACCCAAGCCCTGCAGCTGTGAAGTTCCTGGATAACTTCTCAGTCTCAACCAATTCCTCCAGGTTCCTGGGTTTACTTTTTCCTTCTCTGAAGGTTAAGACTGTCACTCTGCTCTGCTTACCTCTAGTGATATCCTAGCCCTCTCAATCCCTTAGCTTTCTCCATCTCTAAGAGGAAACACTGAGATGGGTGCAAGCAGACTACTTCTGGCCCTAAATGGCCAATCATAACTTACTTGTTAGACCACGGTCTTTGGAATACAGCATAATGATGCAGGGAAGGATAAGACATATCTACTTACGGGTGTGGTATAACAAGTCAACATTCACAAGTCGAATATTTTTCTCTTAGAATTCCTCAAGATTAGTTTATTATCATCCCAAAGGATCCTGGAGAACAGCATACATCAGTCTCTCTCAGACTGTGGAAATGACTGGGAGAGTTTGCACTTTAATGATAGTCTTGTCACTACAGCCTTATCCCTTGTTTGCAATACCATAATCCTCTCAGATACTTCCCTGAAGCTGAGCATTGGTAAAAATACCTCTTATCTTCCAAACTCAGCTTAGGTGGAACTTTCATCCTCAGAAGCTAAACCTGTTGCTACTCTACCATTCCCGGTCCTTCCTGGTACCTAGCCTACACAACCATTCTTGTAACTATCATATTTCAAAATACTGCAGTCCTGTCTACCTCATCTATAGCCTTCATTTACAATAGGATAGGAAAAGCATGTACTCACTCCCAAAGGCACTCATTAACTCTGGTCGCTCCCCAAAGTCCCGAAATGTGCTGAATGTGTCCCAAAAGGTGTATGCAATCAAAATATTTGAAGAACAAGGGCTAGTTCATCCACTGTGCCCAAGATTTAATCCAACTGGAGATCTAGTTCAAATCGTGGAGGTCATAGAATGGAGTTGGGCCAATTTGTGGAAGTTCAGGTGAGTGTCTGGGTTTGTACACTGCACTCTCTATAGGCTATACCATTTAACTCTCATAGTAAACTATCAGATAGGTATTATAAACACCATCTGTTAGAATTATATAGCTGAAGTTCCTGGGTACAGTACACAGGATGACATAAACACTAGATAGTATATCCGGGATTTAACACAGCTTTTCATTATGCTCTAAGAGGAATATGGGATTCCTTACTTTGGCAAGGAAAAAGAAAAGTAGTTTAAAAAAGTTTAGACATGTTAAGTGCCCAGGCATGCTAACTGACATAAACTTAGTGAACCCAACTCTATATTTGATTTGGCATTTCACAAAGTCTTTAACTCATTTTAAGGAAAACCGTCTTGCTAGCTGGGAAATTATAAATAAAATACTTTTTCCTCAGAGTATTTTTTTTAATTTTACTTAACAAAGTTCTTTAAAATGATTTAAACTATCTCTTCCTTAAATTTTTACTCTTTGAGACACCAAGATTTTCACTTCTTTCTATAAAGCCACTGCCCATAATTTAACACATTGTCAACACCGTGTCGAACCAGTGTTTTAAGCTGTCACAGAAGATAGCTGTACACAAAGGATTTTGAGGACTTCACAAAGTCCAGTTTAGTGTTTTGCTAATTCTTCCTTAATTTTTTCCCAATTCTCTATGTAGTGACCATGGATACAACTCTGTTTCAAGTTCTATCAATACTATGCATGTGTAAGTATATTCTATAAAGACATACTTTAAATGTGCTGGAATAGGTGGAATATATTTTCTTCTATATGAACCATGTAGGCACTGCAGGTGAAAAGTGTTACCTGTACGTTACCTGATTCTCCAGGTGAACTGCTGTCTGAAACTCAGCTTCGATGTTGCCCCATCGAAGTAATTTATCTTGTACAGTCATTTGTTTAGACTCAGTCATAGCACTTAGGCACATTGCAATGTAATTCATTCACTTGCATGTCTGTCTTCTCCATTAGAAAAAGAAATTTTGAGAAAAAATGCATAGAGTTTGGTGTACTTTGATATTCTAGTAACTTGGATGATTATAGGTGCATAGGTGAGTTCCACTGACTTCTGAATGAATAAATGAATGTTAGCTCAGGGTTTTCTGTGTCACTAACTCCATTTATTCTCCTTCTCATTCGTATTCCTTCTGAAAAGTGAATGCCTTAATCTAATAAACCTTTGAAGTTAGGCTAGGTGAAGCGATGCCTATTGGAGAAGTAGAAAGTTTGTGTTGCAACGGATCTATACTAGCCAGTCTAGAGAAGCTAATACTTTTTTCATGAGAACTGGGGGCTCACACATACGATGGAGAACTCTAAGGGCATGAGAAGGAAGACCGAAATGTCAACAGTCAAGATCACACAGCACAGCACTTGACCGTATGGGACTGGGCAGGGGTGAGCAGCAGGAAGCGAGGGTAAAGATGCAGAAATAGGAAAAGGAAGGTAGACAAAGAGGAAGGAGAAAGCTCATCGGAGACCTACTTCCTGGGAGCCAAATGATCCTACTTCTGGAAAATTAAACATTGTATGGCTCTCTAAGACTCCACATGTATGCGATGAGTTAGCTGGTGCTCTGTTCATGGTGTGAAAGGAGATTCCAAAAGTGAAGTAAGCTTTGCTAAAAGAGTCATTTAAAATAGGGTTGGGAGGATATGGTGGAAGCAGGGACTGTGCCTGCCTCCTGCTTCAATTCTCAGAACAACAAGAAACTCCTGACTTCCCTCAATTACAACTTGTTAATTGCAACCAAACCCTTGAAAAAAATCCTTCTACTTTGGACTGAAACAGAAATGATGTAACATCTGTTAACTAAATAGTCAATCATGTATAAGATAGTCTAGCTCTGTCAGAACCAAACAAATTATGTAACCTCGTCGTTTCTGCCTTTATAAGGCTCCACTTCGTACTCACAATTTGGAGCCCACTTTGGAATGTGGGCTATGGCCATGTCTCCCAGTTGCAGTCCCAAAGTACTTAAATAAACACTTTCGGAGGTTTTTTTGTTTCTGTTTTTGTTTGTTTTGCTTTGCAGCCTCTTTTCTTGGTCAACAATAGACCATGTCTGCTTGCCTTTAGGGACATTTTGGGTATAATGGAGGGATCACAGAAAGAAAGAAATCATAGGTGAGAGCTGGAAAAGACTTTACAAGTATTCCTGGAAAATCTTGTTTTATAAAAATATCGAGGACCGACTACCCATTTCACTAATTCAGTAAATTCCCATGTGATACCTCATTTCCCCAGAAAACAATAATGTGTAAAACATTCTGCCTGTGCATTTCTGCAGCTTAAAAGGCCCATAAACCACCCGTGTTTACCCACCATGTCTCTCAACTCCCACCTGGCCCATTGACCTCAAGCACTGACCAGAAATAATTGACTCCAATTATTTGGAGGATACTCAAGTGTGCATGTGAAATACAGTCTCAGAAAGCTCTATTTTCTATAAGGTTTCTAACGGGATTTGTTTTCCTTCCTCCAAATCCAAATAACATATTCCTTTCACCATACAACATTCTCAACTGTGAGGCACATAGAAAATTTATTCTGTATCAGGCATATAAAGTTAATATAAACAGGATGGAAAAACAATATAAAAGGGCAAAGAGGCAAGAAAGAAAAACTGTTTCACCAGAGTGATTTAATTGACTTTATCAAGCATTGATTCTCCAAATTAGAATCCATTCAGCAAATTAATATACAATGAGATCCAGTAAATAAAATGGAGTAACAATAAATAAAATCACAATTTTTAAAATGTACAGAAACCACAGCATTTCTGCCCAAACATACAGGAAGTTCTTCTTTGCTGCTAAGAAAATGGAATAGACTGTAACTACTGTCAGGGAAAGAAATAAAAACAAATATACTGACCAGAAGACAAAAAACAGTGGTGAAAATAGATAGTTTTTTAAATGTTTATTTATTTTTGTGAAAGACTGAGCATTGAGCGGGGGAGGGGCACAGAGCGGGGGAGGGGCACAGAGAGAGGGGACCAGAGGATCCAAAGGTCTGTCCTGACGGTGGAGAGCCCAATGCGGGCCCGAACCCAGGAACCATGAGATCACAACCTGAGCCGGAGTCAGCAGCTCAACTGACTGAGCCACCCAGGCACCCCAGAAGTAGGAAATTTTTAAATCTAGAAAAAACAAAACAACAAAGATCATTATCACGGAGGTACTGGGGACAGTGCTGATTGAACAAAGCACATCATCCTTTAAAATTTTAATTTTGACCAGGAGACTGACACCATGTTTTCTCTCTGTTTCTGCTTTTGCTCCCAAGAGTTGTGAAGTCACATGAATGAGAAGGGGTTGTGGGACAATACTGATGAGAAGGGGTCATGGGACAATACTGACACATTGGGCAAATGTGACTCTCTAGCTAGAGAACAAGACAGAAACTAAATGTTGAAATACACTTGTCTTCAAGGCAAACACTACTGAATTTCTTCAAGTGGTTTTGCACTTCTAGAACTCTCTATGAAAATGTAGAGGGACTTTTCACGATTGTTGCTCATACTCATACTGGTTTGATTATAAAGAACCTGACAGTAATCAGTACTATTTGTAGAAATGTACCAGGAAGTATTTGAATCATAGGAATTATTTAATGACCAGAAAAGATGACTTTTAAAAATTCATTTGGTTAATAAATATTTAATTGCTCTCCAAATGTATGTCAGACACTCTAGGAGGGAAACCTTGGGGGTACTTCAGAAAAAAGAAAAGAAAGAAAAATTCTATAGTCTAGGACTTACATGCCAATAGACAAACATGGGTTGGCAAAAGCCAAAATACACTACTGTAAGGAAATTACAAATAATATTTCTAAAAGATGCTTTTCGGTGTTTGTCCGGTGTTACTTTGCCATCTGCGAGAACTCACTGGAGAGAAATATTAACAGGAAACAATATTTTTAGAAATGTTATTAGGGCAAAGATTTTAAATGTGCAGAGAGAAAATGAATTCCTTCTACTGAATTTTTTTTTCTTTTCTGTGAATTAGAAAATGCCCATTATCATTGTATTAGAGAAAAGGAAAACCTTAATCCAGTTTGGAGAAGCATAGTTTGAGAATTAATAAGTTAGGAAAAGTATTGAGTTAGCTGGGGTTTGCTGATTGAGCAAGAATAATAGCGATTAAAAATGTTGGGACACCTCAGTGGCTCAGTTGGTTGACCCTCCAACTTCAGCTCAGGTCATGATCATGCAGTTCCCTGAGCTGGAGACTCACATCAGGCTTCCTGCTTTCAGCCTGTCAGCATGAACCCTGCTTCAGATCCTCTGTCCCCCTCTCTTTGCCCTCTCCTGCTTGTACTCTCCCCCAAATAAACAAATATTCAAAAACAATGGTTCCTGTATCGGGAACTCACAGCTAAGGTGTTCCCTGGAGGTAGATGTGGGTAATCCTCTAAATCCAAGTGGGCAGCAGAGTGTGGGCATGACAGGAGCATGGAACAGGAAGCTCAATATATTGTGTGCAGCCCAAATCAAAGGTGCAGATCCAGATACCGCAATGGGGCTACTGTATGAAATTCCAGGGGCAGGGAAAACACAACAGCAAAAGGGAGGGTCAAGAGCAAACCAACTGGAGGAAAAACTTCCTTGTGTTCTTTTGAGAACTGAGTTGTGCAGGATGATGACCATTTCACACACATAGCTGATGATTACTTGGAACATGACCAGTCGAGGAACGTGACCAGTCCAGGTGGAGATGTGTTGCAAGTGTAAAATACACGTGGGATTTCCAAGGTACAGTAAGAAATATACAAAACAATGTAAAATATAGCATTAACAAATATATGCTTTTATGTGCTAAGATGATAATATTTCGGGTAATTTGGAGGTATCGTTTTACTTTTTTATTTTAATGTGGCTTCTAAGCAATGTAAAATTATACATATTACTTACATTTCTAGTAGACGGCATCGTTTTGGAGAGCATTCTCCCATTTTTTTTTAACATATACCCCTCATCAGTAACCACAATTTAAATACATCTTCAAAATATATTTTTAAATGATAAATCTGTCAAGCTCTATAAAAGGATGTCATATTTTATGAAACATATGGAAAAATAGAAAATTAAAAATGGAAAGAAAGTTAGAAATATAAAATGAGATATAAATTCTAAAACTTTCTCACAGAACTCAGTGGATCGCATAATGAACTCTTTCAAAAGCCAAAAATGAGTATTTTCTACATATTAGAAGCCGACTAAACAGTCTTATATGGATGATTCAGCCAGGTTTAAAAGACCAGATACAATCAAAAAGAAAAAGAACAAAGAAAATATAGAATCCAAGAAAAGTGTTTACTTGTAAATACATTTGAAATCATATTTAAATAGTTTTTTTAGTGTTTATTTTTGAGAGAGAGAGAAAGAGAGAGACAGAGAGAATGAGTGGGGGAGGGGCAGAGAGAAAGGGAAACAGAATTCAAAGCAGGCTCCAGGCTCTGAGCTGTCAGCACAGAACCCGAGGTGGGGCTCAAACTCACAAACCTGTGAGATCATGAGCCAAAGTCAGATACTTAACCCACTGAGCCACCCAGGCACCCCTCATATTTAAGCACCATATTGAGTTTTAAATATAATGCTATGTATGTTAAGTCAATTTAATATTTATGCATAAATACCACAACATAAATACTAAATTGATATAAAATAAAATATGGCCTTTGATTTCATTGAACAAGCCTATGGAAAATCAAAGTAGTAAGAAAGGCTAATGTCCACCTGCTGGCTGATTTCTCTAATTGTGAAGGGGAAGAATAAGAAAATGGGGGGACATCTTAGAATATAGAAGATATGCTGCATAAGCCCCAATTTAGTAAATAGGTATAGTATAAATGCCCAATTGTCTCAATTATGTAGCTATATATACTAGGCACACATATTATTTAACTCATGCAGATTAGAATCACAAACACTTAAAGTTGGCAGGAAAATGAATAGCCATCTGTTTCACCCTTTTCCTTTAAAGGTGATATTGTGGAAGCACAGAATTTCAGTGACGCCAGAGAGCACATGCTAGGGAGTAGCTAGGGCTAAGACCAGGCCTGGTGTCTGTCGCGGAGGTACTGGTCCCTTCCCAGCCAACATGGTCTCCTGAATTCAGAATTACAGCACCCTTTACATAGATGGTTTTTGTTTTGTTTTGTTTTGTTTTGTTTTGTTTTGTTTACTCTACATTCCTCTTTGTCATGAGCAATCATTTTATACCTCATAAATAAATACATCATTCCCCAATTTTTGCTAATACAGAATGAAATGTATCACATCTAGATACTTTTAATTTGCAAACCGTGTAGGGTCTGAGTTAATAGGATTTTACTGAAAATCACAGCAAGGAAAATAGCTCCCAATTCAGCAAGCCCATTCTCTGTAAACTTCATGCTTCTTACTTGTTGTTGTGATTAAATGAAACATTATGAATTCCCCAAATAACCTCAATATGTTTTTATGATAAAGTATGCCATTATGTTCAAGTATTTATCTTATTCATTTTAACAGTAATGATGTAGGCAACACTTAATATTCGATCACACTTTCCCTGTTGATATTCTGAATGGAGGAGAGCAGATGTTCATATATAATAAACCATTTTTTAAAGTACTCATGTGTGGGCATCAACTTTCCTGTGTGTTAAAAAGGAACACCACTTCTTTAATAATATAAGAATTTCAAGTAAAAGAGAAGAAACTGATTTGGATAATCATGGCTATTATTGCTTATAGACAGAATTTTATAAGTCTACCTGGTTATAAAAAAAAACAGGGGTGCCTGGGTGGCTCAGTGGGTTGAGCATCAGACTTCAGTTCAGGTCATGATCTCGCGGTCTGTGAGTTTGAACCCCGAGTCGGGCTCGGCTGACAGCTCAGAGCCTGGAGCCTGTTTTGGATTCTGTGTCTCCTTCTCTCTCTGCCCCTCCCCCGCTCATGCTCTGTCTCTCTCTGTCAAAAATAAATAAACATTAAAAAATTAAAAAAAACTAAAATTATGAAAATAAGAAATTATTAAAATGATTTGAAGTTTTTTAAATATGTAGTCATATCAGTTGTAATCACTTCTGTGTACTTACCAGAATGAACAAAGGATGCCAAGTGTTACCTTCTCTGTATAGAGTTTTTGTGATTAAATTTTAAGAGAAAAGAATGTGCAGCTTCTGTTTAATACACAACCAGAAAGAAGATGAACACTTTTTGGATTCCTTAAGTTTCAAAATATCTCTTCATTCCTTGATAGTTAAATAATTGTCCTTTGAGCCTTCTATCTTATATTTATTTTAACTTCTTAAATATTATATGCTTCAGCTTTTCTGTGAATGTTCTCTTCAAACTCTCATGCAGTTTGCTCTGTATCTATACCGTGTTATATGGTTCTCACAGCATTTAATAATTAGGACATTCTGACAAAGTTACTAGTGTGGTGGACATGAGAGATATGGATGATGTGACATTGAGTGGGACTACTTTTATAACTAGTACATTTATTTAATAAATATCTTTCTGCTATGAAAATGGGTTTATTCTTAAAACCTCTCAACTGCTGGGACTGTGATGGAGTAGTTCTACTCAAAGAGTGGTTCTCATCAGAGTGAGTCCCAGGAATGCTCCTTACTGATCAGTTTGGAGACCAATGCACGAACTGTGGGTTTGCATTTAGGAAGCTTTTGGACACTTTGGCCTGCCGTAGCCTCCTGCCTTGTTGAACATGGTGGAGCCCACTTCCGGGGGTTTTCAGACTTGGTATGTTCCTCATGCACATAGGCCTGTGTATCGGGATCTGCAATGGACTGGGAGAAACTATTCAGAAAAAGGGGCCTTCTTTACTTGTGCTTTAGGAAGCTAGAGCATTCCTGTTAGTCATCCTGAAGAGGAGCAGTATAGATCCCTGAGAGCTGCGCTATCCAACATGGTAGGCGCTTACCACGTGTGTGGAAATGTGCGCTAGTCCAAATCAAGATGTGTTGTAAGTGTAAATTACACACCACATTCTGACCGTGGAAGGGGGATACCTTTGGATGAGGCAAGGCCCTTCATCCAGTGCCAATTCCTAGGAAGGAACTCAGCTGTAAGCCCATAATTCAAGCAGTAAGGAAATGAGAGTGTCAACTAAAAAAAGGAGTGTCAGGGGCACCTGGGTGGCTCAGTCAGTTAAGCGTCCGGCTCCGGCTCAAGTCATGATCTCACTGCTTGTGAGTTCAAGCCCCCCCCATCCGGGTCTATGCTGACAGCTGGCAGCTTGGAGACTGGGACCTACTTTCCTATTCTGTGTCTCCCTCTCTCCCTGACCCTCTCCTGCTCACACTCTGTCTCTCTGTCTCTCTCTCAAATATAAATAAACATTAAAAAAAAAAAAAGGAGTGTCAGGGTGGTGTAACCTAATATTGCAAAGAGAGTCAAAGGAGGAGCAAGCCCATTCACATCACAGAACCCTGAAAAAGCTCAGGAACTGGTGATGCAGGAGCCTCTGAGGGACAAGGGAAGGCATGGAGCTGAAAACAGAGACACGGTCTCAAAGTGCATGTGAGGAGGTTCCCACGTCTCCCCAGCCTTGGAAGAGGACTGAAAGTTTACTATGGTGGCACATTACAGAAAGGCTCCAGTCCCTGAGATGCTACATATGGCAGAGGTATTCAGGGGAGGCCCCTGGAAATGCAAGAGGTGGGGACAATCTTCTGAAAACAGGGAATTCCATATTAGGAATGGTGAGACCCCCCCAGTCCCTTCCCTGACCCCCAATCAGCTCACCAAGTTCTAGCAGTAGGGCTTGTGGAGACCAGGCAGGAGTCTAGATAAGAAATTCATCTCTAGGGAGATTGGCCAGCCCAAGAGAAAAGACCCACCATACGGAGATATGAGGGTTCTCAAGTAAAAAGTCCAACTAGTCACCTTATCACTTGAATGCAGATTACCCAGTTATATATATATATATATAACTTAAATACATGTTGAAATTATACTGTTTTGATATTTTGAGTAGAATAAAATATATTACCATGAGTTTCGTTTCAGTTTATTTTTTTATTTTTTCAGTTTATTTATTTTATTTTTAATGTTAACTTATTTATTTTGAGAGAGAGCATGCACACACACACACACACACACACACACGTGCAGGAGAGGAAGGGCGGGGGGGGGGGGGCAGGGAAGAATCCCAAGCAGGCTCCACACTGTTAGCCCAGAGCCCAATGTGAGGCTCAAACCTAGGAATCGTGAGATCACGATTTTAAATGACCTGAGTCAAAATCAAGAGTCAGATGCCCAACCCAATGAGGCACCCAGGCATGCTTCAGTTTACTTTTTTATGACGATAAAAACTTTTTAAATGGAATATGTGGCTTGCATTTTATTTTTATTGGACTGTACCGCTTTAGAGTATCTTGATTGGGCATGCATACATGACATCTAATCTTTGTGGTGAATACTAGATTAAAAATTACTCTAATTCATAACAGTATTCAATTCTCTGAGCCCTCTTTCATATCAAAATGTTACCAGAATGAAAAAAAAAAAGTTACCAGCATGTAGTGATCTAGTTCAATTGCATGCATATTTGATTTCAGTTGATTAGTGCCCAGTTTGAGTCTGTGGGAGGATTATTTTTAATTTGATTAGTAATTCTAGTTACGGTTCACAGCTGCTTATAACAATTCCCATCAAATACCTGGAAAAAAAGTAAAAGCAAATAAAATAGAGTTTCTAGGCACCAAATAGTATTTAATCACTGAGAATTATGCTGTTTTAATTTAGAAATAAAAGATAAAAGTTGAAAAAGAAAGAAAAAGATAGTAACCATTCATGGAACCATGGTCTTAATCACTGTATTGCATTAATGTAAATTATAAAACGGTCATGTCAAAACTATAGACTTCTGTTTATTATTGTGCGAAAGTTGTGATAATTGTCCAAAAAAGCATCTAATATAGTATGTGTTTGCCCAGAGAATTTCCTCAAGTCTTAGTCCCAGGGATGGTGTATTTCATCTTATCCTAGGACCCTGGAACACTTGAAAATTGGTCAATTTTCCTCTTTTATTTCATTGCTGGGAAGTTGCAATGCATTTTTACCACCCATCTTGAGTATCTCCCTGAGGACACAGGCCCTGACTCTCTGTAATTCTAATCTCATGCTGAGTCTAACTAATTTTTCTCCAATTATATTTTTCTCACTCGAAATCTTGGGTTAAAAAAGGAAAGGAGGGGCACCTGGGTGGCTCAGTCCTTAGAACCTGTGACTCTTGATCTCGGGGTTGGGAGTTCTAGTCCTACATTGGGTGTAGAGATTACTTGAAAGTAAAATCTTTTAAAAAAGGAAAAAGGAAAGGAAAGGAAAGGAAAGGAAAAGGAGAAAGAAGTCTTAAAACATAGTACTATCTATTATCTTCAAAATATTTGGTGAACAACTCATGCATATAGTGGTTTTCCATGCTTTGCACAGACACAAACAGCCTTGACCTCGGAAGGCTCTTCAGCTGTAGGACATAATGAAGGCACCATCAAGTAAATGCACGCGAGAGGAATGGGTTGCCATATCTGGGTAACAGAAGGACAGCGGACTGAAAAGCTCTTGTGTATTTAGGAGCATGAATCCTACCTATCAAGACTAAAACAATTTCAACATGTAGATGGAGATTTGGTTGCACACTCAAAAAGAAACTTAAGAAATCATTCCCTTTTAGAAACCATCACCATAAGAGGGCCACCCCATTCTCTGCGTGGTGTCTGTCTTTCCCCATAAACGAAAACAGACAAAATAATGCCCACCTTTAAGAATTCTTATAAATTAAATCCTGTGCAACCAATAAGCCACATTTATTATTATGAAGATAATAGCTACCTGTTTATATTTTTGTAGGTTATAAAAGAAAACTGAACCTCAGGAGAAAAACTATCACAGAGTAGGAAAGCTTGACTGTGTCAAAGATCAACTCCACTGCTTTTCCATTCTGACTCATTTTATGTGATTAAACATCCATTGTTATTGAACCCTTAAAACTCCTTTGCTCAGTAACCTAGAACTTCTGTGATATCCTCCTAAAGAACTCCTGGCTTAAATAAAAAAAATGTGGACTGACACTAAAAATCATGTTGAAATAAATAACAATGAGAAATACTAACTACAAATACTTCCATATAAAATTAAACATAACCAGGGAAAATTGATTGCCTAAAATATTTTCAATAAAATCAAGAAAACCCCCCAAAAAAGGTGAACTAAGCATCAATCCAAGAAGCTTTATTATCTTTAAATAATAAAAGCAACTAAAAGGGTAAGAATACCAATTTTTAAAGAAAAAAAGCAGATGAGGGAAATAGATTTAATAATATGACATGATTATATATCTTACAAGTTGAGAAAAAGACAAAAACAGAAGACATAATTAAAATGTTACAAGTAAAGAGGAGCGATACATTAAAGATATAAATGCTTTCTCCAATTATGAAAAAAATGGATGATATTTAAGCCACAATTTTTGAAAATCTTAGAGTAACAATTGATTTTCTGAAAAATGAACAACCTAGATGAGTCACAAAACTTTTTTTTTCCCTGAGGCAGATAAAATACATTTCAGTGACTGTTTTGTACTTGTATTTTAATTTCTTTTTAGTGTTTATTTATTTTTGAGAGAGAGAGAGAGAGTGGGGGAGGGGCAGAGAGAGAGGGAGACACAGAATCCAAAGCAGGGTCCAGACTCTGAGCTGTCAGCACAGAGCCTGAAGCAGGACTTGAACCCATGAGAACTGAGAGATCATGACCTGAACCAAAGTCGGACATTTAACTGACAGCCACCCAGGTGCCCCAATAGTTTTGTTCTTCTATTTTATACACACAGAAGCATGTACAGGCATACCAGCCTGCCCAGTACATTTTACTCAGCATGTTCTGCTTTGGCATTAAGAAACAGATAACATGCCATGTTCCATATCCTGTTTCATAGCCTAGGAACAGTGGCCTGGCTAAGTAAGTCATTTACAAGGCTCCTGTAGTACCGATTCCCAATGTAGAAAAGGAAAATACAAGAAAACTCTGGATTAATATCATTGTGAATAAGAAGGTAAAATTTCCTAAAAAAAATCCTTGGCAAATTGAGACGAGAGCATAGTAAAAGAAGTCCCTGGAAAGCCAGTTCTACTTTTCCCAGAATCACAGGATTATTTAATATTAGAGGGAAAATATTAACAGAAGCCACTATATCAATAAGTTATAGGAAAATACTATTGCCTCAATATAATAAAATTAGTAGTTAAGCAAACTATACAAGAGTATAATACATAATTCCAAACTAAGCAGCAAAACTCAATATTCATAGCAAGCAATGAATAAAAGGGACTTTTCTGAATCTGTTAAAGAGTGTCCAACAGAAGAGAACATTCTTGGTAATAAAATATTTAAAACATTCTTATTAAAGGAAGACACTGATGTCTGCTATTACTTTCATGATGCAACATCTTTTGGTAAGTCAGCATACAAAGAAGTAAAAAAATAATTATGGGATATACTTACTGAAAATTAAAAGTTATAGATATCCTATTTTCAGATGGTATAATTGTCTACTAGGAAATCTAAGTGAATCAATGGACAGAATATTAGAAACAGAAAGAGAGTTGACGTTAAAAAATTTAAGTAGAGGGATTCCTGGGTGGCTCAGTTGGTTAAGCTTCTGACGTTGGGTTTCAGCTCAGGACATGATCTCCTGGTTCGAGGGTTTGAGCCCCAGATAGGGCTCTGTGCTGACAGTGTGGAGACTGCTTCGGATTCTCTTTTCTCTCTCTCTCTCTGTCCCTCCCTCCCTCATGCTCTCTCCCTCTCGTTCTCTCTCTCTCTCTTAAACTTAAAAAAAAAAAAAAAAAACTTAAGTAGAAGCATCTTAAAAATAGCAATATCAAAGTTTTCCTTCATATTGAATACTATTTTATATACAAATACTATTAAAATGTCACACAAAAAAACACAGCAAATCACATTGCCTTCCTCTAGACCATCACACGTGAAATGTTGCTTCAGGGCTGCTTAGGTGGTCAAGTCCAATCTGAGCCATTAGGAACAACTTTTGTGTTTCAGTCTCCATTTTTTTGGCCACATGCTTTCCCAGCCAGGTGTGTAGTTCCCACTTAATACTACCTGGGTGTATTTTTTGTTAATTTCCTCTTTTCCCATCTTTGTGGGCTTTTCCATGACTGATCTTCCTTTTTTTTTTTCTTCTCATCTTTTTCCTTAAAAGGTCTTAGTGCATACACAAAATATTAGATGTTGCTGTCACCAGAATGCTGTAATGAAGTAAACATTAGTAGGCTATTTGTTCATGATTTTACATCCATTTCCTTCCAGAATTTGCCAGGCTCTTCCACCAGATACTTGCACAGGTATTTCTCCAAAGGAAATTAATTTTAAAGTGTTCTACAAAAATTGAGGACATTCAGATAAATTAAAAAAATACAATCATTAAACTTTCATAAAAATAATTGTGCTGTGCTCAAGAGCACCTGTTGCAGCCTTCTGCCCATCACCCCCTTGAGAGAAGCAGGTCACTGTGTACACGTTCAATTGATTTAGCAAATACTCTTAGTTCTTTGACCTTTTTGCCTTTTCTCCTCAGCCTAAAATATTCAAATATAACTTAGGGCCCCCAAAGTGGTAAGTATTCTTTTTACTTAGATTTGCCATAAAAGTCACTCTCTCCAACTCAAATTCTATTTGACATGAGTAACTTACATATTTAATCTGCAAAAGTCCCTTCTGTGGTGTGTGCTGGAATGACCCAGTGCTCTCGGATGCTCTTATCCTCAGGGGATAAAATAACACATTAGAATACAAGAATACATAATCTTGAAATGCTCTGACCATTTAAATTGTGTGTGTGTGTGTGTGTGTGTGTGTGTGTGTGTGAAAAAGAGACAGAAACCAGTATACTATTACCAAGAAATGACAAAGATCCCTTCTTAAAGTAATGATTTGTCAAGAACACTTATACTGATATAAAAAGCAAAGTATTGGATACTTTTATTCCACTGGGTATTTTTCATGTAATTCTAAGTTTACAACGACTTTTTAAAATCTTTTTTTAAATTTTTTAATGTTTGTTTATTTTTGAGAGAGACAGAGACAGAGAGACAGAGAGTGAGTGGGGAGGGGCAGAGAGAGACAGAGACACGAATCTGAAGTGGGTTCCAGGCTCTGAGCTGTCAGCACAGAACCTGATGTGTGGCTTGAACTCATGAACTGTGAGATCATGACCTGAGCTGGAGTCGGATGCTTATCCCACTGAGCCACCCAGGCTCCCCTTAACATCTCTTAAAGAATAAAGAGGAAGTAGATGTAGAGCAACAAAGGTTCTCGTGGATGGAGGGTTATAATAATAGCATTTGAATAAAGTCAACTTGTGATTTATAGTACGATAACTATATTGTGGAGACACAGAAAGAGAGAGATTTTATTTTTGTACTTTCTATTTTTTCTTCCTAATGTTCCACATTTCCTGCTTTCATCATTTCCTTTCTGTTTATGGAACTTCCTTTCATCCTTATTTTAGAGTAGGGTTTGCTGTCCACAAATGCCCTTAGTTTTCTTTTAGCTGAGAGTGTCCGGTGTTAGACAGTGTCATTCAAGATTTTTCACTTGGGTACAGAATTATGGGTGACAGTTCTTTTCTTTCAGCATTTGAAAAATCCTGTGCCACTTTCTTCTGGCTTCCACAGTTTCTGATGAAAAAAAAAAAAAGCAAAAACAAAAAAACAAAATAAAACACCATAATTTAAGTGGATTTTGCTCTGGTAAGGTATCATTTTTCTTCCACTGATTTTAAGGTTTTTTCTTTGTCTTTACCTTTAGAAGCTTGGATCGGATATGTCTTGGTGTGGTTTCTTTGGGGTCCTGCTGATTGGAGCTCATATAGTTTCTTGAATCTGTAAATGTATGCCCTTTGCCAAATTTGGAGAAAACTTGGAAGTTTTCAGCCATTTTGTTTTTCTGTGAGTGCTTACAATCTTACCCACCTTCCCTTCACCTTCAGGGATTTCAGTGACATGAATATTAGATCTTGGGTTACAGTTATATAGGTACACAAGGCTCTATTCACTTGTTTTTGTTTTTGTTTTTCAATCTATTTTCTCTGGGTTGCTCACATTGGATCATGACTATTTTTCTATCCTCAAATTCATAGAACACCCCCGGTATCCCCTCCCCTCTGCTGTTGAGCCCATCCGTTGAGCATTTTATTGGTTTATTACCTTTTCTCTTCTAAAATTTTCATTTGGGTCTCCTTAATGTCTCCTCTTTGCTGAGACCATATTTTTTCATTTATCTCAAAGGTGAATACAGTTGTTCATTGAACCATTTTTTATTACTACTTTAAAATCTTTGTCAGATAATTCTGACATTTCTGTCACCTCAGTGTGGGTCTCTGTTGTCTTTTCTCATTCATTTTGAGATCTCTCTGTTCCTTGGTATAATGGATGACTTTCTACTGAAACATGGACACTTTGGTCAGTCTGCTATGAGCCAATGGATCTAGTTAAACCTTCTGTTTAGCTGGCTTCCTGTGCTAATGCTCCTGCAGGTTAAGGGGAGATGACATCTTGTTTCTATAGATGTGGGTGGAATTTAGAATTCCTTAAGCTCTCCTGGGCCTCTCATGATACCCCTGCAGCTGAGATGGTGCCCCATAATGCTTCCTCCCAGGGGCTCCACTGACACTACTTTGGTGAGAGAAGAATGTGGACTAATTCATTCAGAAGTAGGGAAATTCTTCACTCCCCTCTAGGCCTCCTGTGTCATTACCTAGGAAGAGAGGGTAGAGTCATCTTGTTACTGCCAGCTGGTCCCACCTGGACTCAGCATGGTACCAGTGACATCATGGGTGAGGATGGACAGATGTTGGGAGCTTCATTACTCCCTGGGGAGGAAGAAACTCCCATCTCCATAGTTGGTGTAGAGGCCAAGGGCAGGCTGCCCCAATGTACCACTTTGGCATATCGATTATTATTATTTTATAAAGTTTACTCACTAAATAAAACTCCCAAACATATATTTTCTTTATCCTGTCAATTCTTCACACATTTATTGTCTCTATGTCTAAAAAAATATAAAAACTGCCTTACCTGCTCAGTTTTTGAGGGCTCAATGTCATTAATGGGCCACTGTGCACACGAAGTAAAATTTGGTTTTTTTCTTCTGTTAATCTGTCTCATGTAAATTGAATTGTTCGTTCAATCGGAAGACATTGAGAGTAGAGGAAGAATTTTTCATTCCCAACGTGGGTCTTCTCTGACACCTCCCCTAGGGAAAGTAAGTGGCTTGTTGGGCATCTCTTGCAATCTTGGGAGGGTGGGAGGAGTCTCAGCTCCCCACCTGGCCTTTGCTGGCTGATGGGAGTGCAGCATGGATTTTTTTGTGGCCTCTGGCTGGAGTAGGACAGTTATTGTCTACAAGTTTTCTGTGTCCCCAGGCTGCCACTTTTCTGGTCCTTTGTACAGAGAAAGTAGGTTTCTTTCTTTCTTTTTTTTTTTTTTTTTTCTTTTTTTCTGCATACATTGCCAGCTCCTTCTGCTGCAAGCTTGAGATATTTGAGATAAAAAGAAAACCCAGGGACCTCACAATCTGGTCATCTTCTGTCCTGACGTCTCCAGCCAGCCTAATTCTCTGCTTGCTTTATTTTCTCAGCCTTTAGAGTCTTCATGTGTGTGTGTGTGTGTGTGTGTGTGTGTGTGTGTGTGTAGAGTATCCAGGGTCCGGTAGTACATAGTGGAAATAAGGCAAAACACAAATTGTGTCTGCTACATCCTCGGGGAGGCAGTTGTCCCCTTTTTCATTTAAAAACTATTTCTAAATTGTGTATATAAGACCTATTCTGTTTTAGGTACTGAAAATATAGTCTCCTACTCAATGGCCTACCTTTTCACTTCCTCAGTGGTATCTTTTGATGATATCTCCTATTAATTTTAATAACCAATATTTTGGTTAATAATGAGTACTTTTTAAAATTTTTTAATGTTTTTTTAAATTTATTTTTGACAGAGAGAGAGAGAGAGAGAGAGAGACAGAGCATGAGCGGGGGAGAGGCAGAGAGAGAGGGAGACAGAAACTCCTAAGCAGGCTCCAGGCTCTGAGCTGTCAGCACAGAGCCCGACCCGGGGCTTGAACTCACAGACCGCTAGATCGTGACCTGAGCCGAAGTCGGACTCTCAACCGACTGAGCCACCCAGGCACCCCAATAATGAGTACTTTTGATCTGCTTAAGAAGCTTTTTCTTTTTTTAGAAGATTTTTCTTTGCCTAAGTCATGAAATATGCTCCTATGTTACCTCATAGAAAATATATTTTTGTACTTTTCATATGAATATCTCTAATTCATTTACAATTTGTTTTGGAGGATTAGGTGAAATAGAGATCAATACATTTGTTATCCATATTGGTATTTAAAAGAGTTAGCACTATTTATTGAAAAGAATATTACTGTCCTATTGCAGTGATCAAGTGGTCTCATATGCACGGGGATTTCGCAGCATTCTCTATACCGGTCTTTTAATTTATTTGTCTGAATTTTTGCCAATAGAATAATCTGTTACTTAAAATACATAAGTAATAATTTTTGTTTCTAAAGGGGCAAATCATCTCATCTTACTTGATTTAGAAGAATGTTTTGATTTAGCTTTTCCATTTATAGCACACACCTATACTCATACACATATATACACACACAGCAGCTAAAATGTTGATCAGGATGGTATTAATGTGTAGACCAGTTGTAGGTTGGACACTGTTAGAATGTCAAGTCTTCCAGTACATGAACAGAGTGTAATTTATCTTTAAAATTATCTCAAGAATGTCTTATACTTTGTATTAGGGTCTTTCACACCTCCTTTCGATCTACTCTTTTTTATTTAAAATCTTAGATGTTCTTATAAATGGTATCTTATGTTTCATTTCATTTTCTATTATTTTATTGTTGATATAGGGAAAGAAAACTATTGGATTTTACATGTATGTTTTTCAGAAACCTTGCCAAATTCACTTATTAATTGTAATAGCTTAAGCATAGATTCATTTTCAATCATCTGTATACATAATTATGTATGTGAATGAATCAAGTTTCATTTCTATTGTTGAAGTTCTTACACCATCATTTAACTTTTTTGGCTTGTTGGACTAGTTAGGACCTTCAATAAAACGCTGCAAAGAAGCTACTATAATAAGCATTTATCAGTATTATTACCTGGTTTTTTCAGTATTATGTTAATATGTTAAATTACATTGATTATTGAATGGTATACCAATTTATATTCCTGGAATCAATCCAATTTTGTCATGTTATATGATTATTTTAAGTATATACTGAAATTGATTTGGTAGTATTTTGTTTTGGATTTTACTTTTTAGTCATAAGAGATGTTATTTTTCTGTTCTTATAATGTCTTTATCAGGGTGTGAAATCAAGATTATTCTGAACTAAGTAAATAAGTTAGACAAGGTACTATTTTTCTGCTTATGCATAAAAATTATCACAAACTTGATGGCTTAAAACAACACAGATATGGGGCACCTGGGTGGCTCAGTTGGTTAAGCATCTGACTCCCGATTTTGGCTCAGGTCATGATCTCATTCATAGTCATGAGATCAGTCCTATGTTGGGCTTATGCCGAGCATGGAGCCTGCTTGGTATTCTCTCTTTCCCTCTCTCTCTCTGCCCCTCCCCACTCACATTCTCTCAAAATAAATAAATAAACATTAAAAAAAAGATTTATGATTGCAGTTTTATTGGGCCAAGTGTCTGAACACAACACAACTGGAATCTCTGTTTAGGATCTCATGATGTTGGCATCTTGAGCATCAAGACGTTGGCAGGGCTGTCTGTGTTCTTTTCTGTAGCCTCTGGAGAATAACCTACTACTGAGTTCATTCTGGCTGTTGCATGTTGTAGAGTTCAGATCCCCCCACTTCTTCCCTGCCTGTTAGCCAGGGATCTGTTTCTGCTAGTAAGACCACTTCTCTCAACCCCTGTCCCAGCTTTTTCTCACAAGACCTCTTCATCTTCACACCAACAACAGTGTGTCAATTGTTCTCATGCTTCTTGTGTCTCTGACGTCTATTTCTGCCTTCCTCTTCTGCCACAAACCTGAGAAAGATACCTCCTTTACAAAGGTAGGTGTCCCACCACTTTCACTGGTACTGGCAATGAGGGAGCATTGAATCATGAGGGGAGTGGGCATTCCTAGGAAACTTTCCTACACAGATAATATCCACCGCACCCCCCCCCCCACCTCTTTCTTTTGGCGAGGGATTTCTGAAGATCTTTGTGCAAAGGTTGTGTTCATTCTTCATTAGCTATTCTGGTATTGGCTTTCTTTTGAGAAATTATCTGTTATTTTACTTCCACTTCAATTTCCTGAGTCCTTCTTCAGAATTTCTGCTTCTTCTTTCATCAAATTTGTTAAGTGATTTGTAAAGGAATTAATTCATAGCATCCAAATTTCTACTTTCTTTGAAATAGCAGTTTTAAAAATTTGCCCTCAGAGTTACAGCTCTAGGATCTATAGCGATATTCCATTTCATTCTTAATATTATTAAAATGTGATTTCTCTCTTTTATCCTTATCATACTTACAATATACTTTTTATTAGACTTTTCAAAGACTAGCTTTTGAAACTATTGGTTTATCTTTTGAATTGGTGTTTCTTATTTATTTCTATTTGATTGTTTCTTTTCTTCTATTTTTTAAGATTTATTTTGTTTTCTATTGTCTTTGGAGGGATATTTACCATTAATTTCCTGCATTTTTGCAGCATATATATTTAAGGCTAGAAATGTCCTCTGACTTACTTTTACCTTTATCCCAATAATTCTGTTATATCTTAGCTCAACTTTTATTCAGTTAAAGTATTTCCTGCTATCTACTTTATAAAAAATATATACTTTGTATTTTAGAATAGTGTTACATTTACAGAAAAATTGACTGGATGGTACAGAGTTCTCATATTGTGTTCCCACGCCCCCCCCCCCAACACACACATGCAGTTCTCTATTATTAACATCTTACTTTACTATGGTACATCCTAGTACAATTAATGAACTAATATTGATACATAATTATTGACCTAATTCTATATTTTCTTTAGATTTCCTTAGTTTTTACCTGATCTTTCTCTTCCAAGGTACATCCAGAATAAACTGTATTTAATTATCATATCTCCTTAGATTTCTCTTGGGTGGGACAGTTTCTCAGACTTTCTCAGACTTTCTTGGTTTTTTTTATTTATTTTTATTTTATTTATTTTATTTTTTA
This sequence comes from Panthera uncia, assembly GCF_023721935.1. Classification (NCBI taxonomy): domain Eukaryota; kingdom Metazoa; phylum Chordata; class Mammalia; order Carnivora; family Felidae; genus Panthera; species Panthera uncia. The sequence continues at coordinate 106,616,799 of NW_026057584.1, read as the reverse complement.
TTAAATATAATTGATTGTCAATTTGGTTTCCATACAACACCCAGTGTGCACCTGATTGCGTCAGATCTCAGAAGCTAAGCTGGGTCGGACCTAGTTAGTAGTTGAATGGCAGACTTTCTTGTTTTGTATAACCTTGATAGTTTTGAGGAGTACTGGTCAGGCATATTGTAGGATGTTCCTCTATTGAATTCTGGTGTTTTTTTCTCATAATTACAGCAGGGTTATTGTTTTTTGGAGGAAGTTCACAGAGATAAAGTGCCATTCCATGATACATCAGGGGTGTATGCTATCAATATGATTTATAAATACTGATATTGACCTTGATCATCTGGTAGAAGTAGTGTTTCCTGGGTTTTTCCACTGTAAAATTACTACCCCTACACTTTACAGAAATAACTCTTTGGAAGAAAATCACTACCTATAACCTACATTTAAAGAAAGGATAATCTACTTTTTAAACAACTAGGAAAGATTTTATCTAATTTCAAAATAGTAATTTTTGTTGTTATCTGATTTTTTTAATGACAGCTTAATTTCACACTGTGGTCAGGGAAGACACTGGGTTATTTCAGTTTCTTGAAATTGTTGGGAATTAGCTTTTTATCCACTCTATAGGACAATTCTAGTAAATTTTCTAAACACTCTTGAAAATAATGTGCATTCTTTCATTGTTGGCTGCAAAATCCTACATATGTGAATTAGACCAATTTGTTCATTAGCTGTTCAAATCTTCTAAATAATTAGCATTTTTTATCTGCTTCCATTACCAAGAATGATATACTAATGTTTTTTCTCCAGATTTTCATGGAAAAAATTGAACAACAAAATAAAATAGATTCTAACTCAAAGTATAAAATAAAATCCATGAGTCCATACTGATATAAATTTATGATTGAATAAATAAATGGGAGGGAAGAGACATTTCTCATGAAGAAGAATTCCAAATAATTTATGTAGTTTTGCTGCCCTCAGGGAGCTGGAGCATACCTGACACACGTACATGATGGACAGATACTGCTTCACCCAGATGATGAAGGTCGGCATCCACAGTGGTAAGCCATGTACAGTATGTACTCTTGCTAAGAGATGATGAGAGTAGCATTTCACCTCCATAGTCTTCTTCAAAAAGACCACAGCCCCAAAATAATCATAAGAAAAAAAGAGCAAAATCTCAACTGAAGGACATTCTCCAAAATACCTGATGAGAACACCCAATGCTGTCAAGGTCATTCAGAACAAGGAAGTGTGGTACACCGTTATAGCCAAGAGGAACCTTGGGAAACATAGAAACCAAATATAATGTGGGGAAGAAAAAAACATAAGGGAAAAATAAATAAATCTGAATACAGTATGAAATTCATGTACTGATATCATTAGGGTTCATTAATTCTAGCAATAGTAAGTGATTAATAATAGGAGATGAGGAACGTGGTATTTGAGAACTTTCCATACTATATTCACAGTGTTTCTGGAAATATGAAACTATTCTAAAAATAAGTTTATTTTAAAAATTATCCTTTTTATATTTGTTCTTATTCCAACAACCTGTCTCCTATAAGCTACTCTGTCATTACTTGATGCAGAAATCATGACACATGACTTTTGCCTCTCTCTCCCTTTTCTTCAGCATTAAGGGAACATTCAGAAGTCTAGCATCTGTCTTGCAATCATGAGGTGGTGGTCAAAAAACACGCTGAGGATGTCATAAGTAAGTTACCTGGACCAAGCTGCAGCGGAAGTGACGACTGCTGTCTTCAAGATTCTCTATTACTTGAAAAGAATAGACCCATTGTATCTAAGCCACTGAATGTTAGCTTTTCTGTTATTCACAAGCAAATTAAGTTCTAATATATACAGGTACCCATTAATTATTTGTTGAGTGTGTTAATAAGTAATGTCTTTAATGTTATTACAAAGAAATACCTGGCATTGTATTGCCAGATGGAATTAAAACTGTGGAATTATCTTCCTGTACAGTGGTGGACTGGTCCAGATAATAGAGAGCAGATAATAAAGAGCATCTCTATCATCCAGGAAATGGGGGAAGTATGTTAGAAAAAGCATGGATTGTTAATGCCCAACAAACTTGAATTATAATCTTTGCTCATCCATTCAGTGTTTCTTTATCTCTGCATAATGCAAGTATTCTCTTCAGGTCTTAGTTTCCCATATGTCAAATTAGAGCACTCACTCTTTTCTGGGAGTTTTTTGCAAAATAAAAGAATGAAATAATATTCGGAAAGCAATTATTATGCGCCAGGCAAATAAGAGCCATGAAAAATGTTGATTGTCTTTCTCCTTTGTTGTAAATCTTCTGGTAAAACTTCTCTACTTTTATCAGGCACCTATAGTATCTCACGTAAGTTGCTGAAAGGTGAAGGAAAAGTTATCTTCTCGGTAATAATGGCAATTTTTTAAGCACAGTTCAATGTACCAGTTTCCCTGCTAGAAGTATCTTTGTTATGGGCTGCCTGGGTGGCTCAGTCCGTTAAGTGTCTGACTTCAGCTCAGGTTGTGATCTCACGGTTCATGGGTTCAAGCCCCCCCGTCGGGCTCTGTGCTAACAGCTCAGAGCCTGGAGCCTGCTTCAGAGTCTCTGTCTCCTCCTCTTTCTGCCCCTCCCCCACTCATGCTCTGTCTCTCAATAATAAATAAATGTTAAAAAACAGAAATATCTTTCTTAGTTATAAATTATAACAAAACACAAAACATATTTCTATAATAGATGTTAGAATCATCCCAGAGAAGAAAACGGATCTCAGAGAGGCTTGATAAATTGGAAAAGATCTACACCTAGTAAATTGGCAAGTATGAGATTAAAACGCAGGTCCTATTTTCAAGTCAAGGTTTTTATATTTTTTCCATATTACAGATATGTTATCCTAGTTAGAAAAAAATATTAAGAGTAAGTAAACCTTTAAATTAGAAATTAAGTAATTAGGTCTTTTGTAGCTGACAATAGCTTCCATTTGATTAACATTACTGATTCTGAACATTACTGAACACATCACATGTGCTCTTGATCTCCCCAAACCTGGAAAATATCCTTAGCTAAGTAAATATTCTATTTCAAATTTCCAGATAAGAAGCGAATTACAAAGCATCAGTGACTACTCCAAGGTTATGTGGCCTGTATCTGTCAGAGCTAGGACTCAGGACAGGTGCATTACCCCTATCTCTGGGTGTTTCCACTCTCCTAAGCTCTGTCTATATCTTGGCTGCTATAAATATTTGATCCTGAAATGTTCTTGCTTATATTATCACATTTCCTTTGTACAAAGGTTTTTATGCTCTAACATAGTTATAAATGTATTTAAAATAAATGACTAATTGCTTTAGCTTTTTCTATTCCAGCTTAGGGCAAGCTGTATTTCCTATTTGCCAGGAGTGTCTTAGACATAAATTGGTCAGTAAAGTCTGAAAAATATCAACATATGTTACAGACCTTTTTTAGAATGAGCATACATTTTGAAGGATGGAATATACTGGAGAAAGTGGTGGTCGGCAAAGTGAGGTGTATTTGTGGAGTTTGGCACAGAACCCACAGTACATGGAAGGCACAGACATAGTAGCTTGTGTCTCCTTCTTCTACCTACCTTGTAGGGAAGAAGTGGGAAGGTCCTGAAAAACCACCAGAGCACAGTAACAAGAACTACAAAATCAAGAGTTTTAGAGCTTCAGATGGGTTGGTTGCCATTGTGGATTTTACAAGTATTAATATCCCATCCTCTGAGCTGGGCTGGAGTGTGAGAAAATTATTCTGCTCCTTGGAGGAAGGCTGACAAGTAACAGGAAGGAAGGAGGCCAGAAGATAAGGGAGTTAAGAAAGAAGGAAGCACTTTATGTTAGAAAAGAACAAATCAAATCAATGAAGGATAGAAGCTGACTTTTATTGAGTACCCATTATGTGTAAAAGCCTTATATTTGAGCATCCTCTGTCTTATCTACTTTAATATCTTCATACAACTGTGGAGTAGGTTGAGGCAGGAGTTGGTCACAAGGAAACTAGAACAGAACACAGAGAGTAAAGAAGGGAATTCACCTGGTTTCGCAGTCCAGGAAGCTTGACTTATTCCATTTAAACATCGTCTTCCTAAAGGTAGGAAAAGATAGGATTGCCTTCTTTTTTTTCCCCAATTGACTTTTTCCCCTCATTCTCTGAGACTTCAGCAGAAACACAGGAGCCAGAGTCTACTATCCTCTTGAACTTCCACCTGAGCTCTTAATGCCCTTCCTCTTACGGTAGAAGAGCTCCTCCCTTCTCCCTGTCAGAGTCTCCCCTTGTATTCTGAATACAGATCTTGAATTCCCACTTTCTCGGGGACGTCCAACTTCATTTCCCTTGTCCACATTATTCATACTTTGTAGGAGCACTTCCAAAGTACAGGCATCCTCTAGTAACTCATATAAACCCATCGAAACCAGCAATACTTTCTTATCCTTGAACTCAACTCAAATGGGACCAGCCAAAAATAGCATGCTATTTGCTCCAGGAATATTCACCTCCAGAAGATAAGACCAGGAATCAACTGAAAAGTTTATCAGGACTAACCACTTACTCATCAAGACCTCTGTCAGCAGTACACAAGCTTCTGTCTTCATTGTTTAGCCTTCCTATCTATCAGCACTTGACACAGGAGTGTGCTTTTCATTTTATAATAACCTCTTCTCTAAGCTGCCATGGCACTACATTCTCTTCCTTCCCCCTCTACCTTAATGCCCTTTGTTGGCTCTACCTTCCATTCCTCTACCTGCATCTCAATGTTGGCTTTTCTCAGGTTTAATATTAGAGTTCCTTCAATTTTGGTATTGGGACTTCCTGTTTCTAGTTTTTCTAAGTAATCTTTTCCATTCCTAGAATTAGATACAACACCATTTTTGATGACTCCCAAAGATTTATCTTCTTCCCAGAGTCTTTAGAACTCTAGACTTGAATCATAATCTTCATTATTTGTAGCATCTGTGCTTATGAATTAACTGACTCATTAGAATATGTTTGTAACCCCCTAATCAGTACTGGAACCATTTTCGTGGTCGTTCGTGGACACACATTTCCAATTGAGGTCAAACAAAACAAAGCAAAGCTCTGTCTTGTTCCAGCCCTTTTACTGTAAACAAGTTTCCCTTTTGCAATATATTTAGTGCCATGTTTTTGACATGTTTTTTTATGATTTTTGTTTGTGATTTCACTGTTTAAAATGACCCACCCCCCGAAATAGTATTGACATGCTCTCTAACACAAGAAAAGTCTGATGTGCTTTTGAATAGAAACATATAAAACAAAGTTACATATTGATTCATTGATGAAAATATGACAACACCTAGCAGGAAACTAACTGTATATTTCCCCTAGGGGCGATGGGTTCAGGATTCATGAATTCAGTGTTTGTGGCAAGATGATTGGACATACTGTCGTGAATAATGAGTAATCCACTGTATCTTCCTCATTTGGTTGACTAACAGCCATCTCAGACTTTATTATATAATAACTGAATTCTTTCTTGTTATCAACCATCTCCCATACCATGAAGTATTATCATTATTATCTTAGCTAAGCCTTAACTTTGCTATTCTTTCTTGATTTTTCATTGTTTTCTTTCTTCCATATCCAATCTGGTATCTAATCTTGTGGTCATGTCGCCCAAATTTATACAGAATATATCCATTCCTCACCAACACTATGGCTACTACCTATAAACCAACCTATAAACTACCTATAAACCAACCCCTCATGTCCTGTCTTCTGGACCAGTGCATTATAATTCTAACTGGGTTAAATTATCAAGTTTGTGAAGCAAATCACTTAACTGTTCTACCAAATTTTTTTTGAAATAACTTTACACCACCCTTGAATAAATTCCAACATCACTTACATGGTTGATATGCCTGGGATGTTCTTGTCACAACCAACCTCTCAAATTATACTTTATGCCACTTTCTTCCTTGTTCCCTGTTGTCTAACTATATTAGCCTATTTAAGTTCCTGTCACCTCTTCTGGGGGGTTCTCACTGAGCTCTCCACCTCTGGATAGTACTTATTTTCATTGTGCTCACATCAAACCTTACAGATAGTACAAGCATTGCTATTACCATATTGTATTAGAATTATCTGTTCTGTACCTGTCACTCTCATTAGACTGCAAACTCCTTCTGGTCAACATGCTAACTATTGTCCATGAATACTGAATAGCTAGTTTAGGGCCTATAGTAAGATTCTCACTAAATATCTATGGAGAGATTCTTCAAAAACACTGCACATGTTGAGTAAACATTTCAAAAGTGAATTAAATAACCAGTGCTTTGGAGCAAAGGAACCATAAGAAAAGCTGAGAAAAAAGCAAGACCTAATATGATATTCATATCCAAACACTCTTCTTGCTTGTTGGTTTTTAAGTAGACTGTGTAACCTTCCTGTCCTATTCATCAGCATCAAGACAGGCATGCCATAAAGTCTGACAGTATCAACACTTGACTCCCTAAGAAAATGTTAACAGAAGTGAGATGGGACACAAAGAAAGAAACTCAGATTCTGCTGACTCTTGGAGACATCGTCTAGCAACCTGAGGTCTGACTGGAATGGTACTTGAGATGATTGCCTTTGAAAGCTTGAGAAAGTAAGAGATGTAAAGGACTGAAATATGACAGTTCTTTAAACATTGATAACCTTTGTATAGTAAGTTTCCATTTAAAAAAAAAATCTCCTTGTAACTCTTTAGGTTGGTTTCCTAAACTCAGTTTCTAAATCCACTAAGTTACTGAAAAATGATCAGGGACATTCTGCTTCTGTGTGACAGCTCATATGAGGAATTATGTTTACGTGCTCAACTAGCTCCTATGATCTACCCAGTTTTGGTAAATTCAACTCTTTCTCCTTCATTAAAGGCATAATATTTAAATGAAAGTGAATGATACTATCACAATGGGAATAAACTCTCACATTCAAAGAAAAATTATTCCTAAGCTTCGGTAGTTAAACTATTATTGGCAACAAATTATTTATGACATGACTCATGACAAATGACCAAAACCAGTGTGTCTACACTGAAGTCAAGAAACTGAGCTAAACCATGAAGGGCTACTTATTTCATGCTTTGTTCTTTTCTTACACACACAGGTACACGCAGACACACACACACACATACACACACAGTTGACAACTTTTGTGCAAGGATATCACATTAAGCCATATTCAAGATAGAGGCTGTCGTATAAGGGGTAAAATAAGTACAGAATAAGCAAAAGTACCGAGATATATGTAGGCATATAGCTTTCACGATAGTTGAAGTAGCTGCTTTTGCTAAAAATTCATAGTCATATTGGCAATTTCTTCATTCCATTCAATCATTAAGTAAGTCAGTAGAGGGGTTCTTGGCTGGCTCAGTGGATAGAGCATATGACTCTTTAAAAAATTTTTTTGATGTTTATTTATTTTTGAGAGAGACAGAGGGAGAGGGAGCACGAATGAGTGGGGTCAGGACGGAGAGAGAGGGAGACACAGAATCCAAAGCAGGCTCCAGGCTCCGAGCTGTCAGCACAGAGCCAACATGGGGCTGCACTCTGGAACTGTGAGATCATGACCTGAGCTGAAGGCAGACACTCAACCAACTGAGCCACCCAGGTGCCCAAGCATGTGACTCTCGATCTTGGGGTTGTGATCTCAAGCCCCACATTAGGTATAGAGATTACTTAAAAATAAAATCTTAGGTGCTCCTGGGTGGCTCAGTCCATTGGACATCCAACTCTTCATTTTCGCTCAAGTCATGATCTCATGGTTCATGAGAGCCTTGTGTTGGGCTCTGCACTGACAGTGCAAAGCCTGCTTGGGATTCTCTCTCTCCTCTCTCTCTGCCCCTCCCCAGCTCATGCTTTCTCTCTCAAAACGAACTTTCAAAAAACTAAAATCTTAAAAAAGAATAAGTCAGTAGAAAAAAAATCACATTTAAAGAAAGCCAAAAAACAAAACAAACAAAACAAAACAAACAAAAAACACAAAAAAACAAAAACAAGGGAATTTAACTCCATGCTGGGAATTACCTTATCATCTCTTCTCCTGGTTTCTCCAACTCACTTCACCTTGCATTTTGGTCTGTCACTCTTTCCCTCTGTCCTCTTTTAAGTAGTCAATCCACAGTGAATTTTTTGCTCCAATCATTCCCATTCAGATCTTGTAGAGATGTCTTCTGGTCATTTACATGATTGCCACAAACATCAGAGCTATCACTCTGCTTTTTCAGTTGTCCTCCAGGCCACGTTTTCACCTGGGTTGGGGGACATATGGGAAGGGGAAAATACTGAAGCCCAAGCTGAAGCTTCTATCATTTTAAGCCAGGAAGTTTCAGCTTCCAGACCCTCATCTGCATAAACTCTTTACTTATCTCTGCGTTAACATGACCATATATGCAATAAAATTTGCAAAAGTAAGATCTATTACCCACAGAAGGTTAAAATGACTGCCATTTGTCTACTTAAACTCTCTCTCCATTACACTTCTCCATGTGTCCTATGCTGCTGGAGTGGCTGTGGGTTAAAAATTAAGTTGTTGAGGATTTATGTGGTTTAATCTCCTTGAATTATGTTATTTTTTGATATAGTTATATTCATGATACACAGCTTTTAAAGTTTATAAATTTGGTTTTTTATCATTCTAATTTTATATGTTATAAATATAAAATATACTATATATATTATGTATGCATATATATACACTATATATATATATATATATATAGTGTATATATATATTTTTTGAAAGAGCCACCTTCCTCAGAAAAATAAACCCTAGACACCATAAACCTGGGTTCACTTCTGGTTTCAGAATTTGTTTAAGACCCACACAGTGAATCATAATCCACTCTGCCCAAGGTAAGCTAACCTCTGCTGTCTGTCTATAGCCATAAAAAATGACAGTTATCCTGGACCAACCAGATTTTTCTAGCCTATGGTCCTTCTCCATCTCCTTTCCAGTCTTCCATTTTGGCTAAGAAAGGGTACCTGGTTGCCTCAGGTTGTGCACATCTTTCTCCAAATAGTTCAGAGTCACTTTCTTCTTTCTGCTTTGACTGTGTCTCTGGATCCTGATGTTCAGTGTGGGCCTGCAATAACAGCATGGGTGTTCCCTAGGAACTGGTTTGAAATGCAGAATTCCAAACCCTACTGACCCCTACAAGGTAAGAATCTGCATTCTAGGGACACCCTAAGTGATCCAAGTGCACATTTAAGTTTAGAAGTGCTGCTCTTGCTGAATTTGAACTTACTAATTGATATAGCTAATATGTATCTCATGTTAGTAAATACTTAGAATTCTATTTAATATCTTTGCTCCTTAGCTTATGTAAAGATATTTGTCCATATTCTAATTATTTGTTCAACAAAACCAGTCTCCCTAGATACTGTGTTAATAATCATTACTAAAATTCATTGAACATTTACTATTGGGTTGATAATGGCTATGGAACAGCCCTTTTTTTATTTCAGTAAAATACACAATGCATAAACTACCTTAACTATTTTAAACAGCATAGTTTGGTGGTATTAAATGCATTTACAATGTTGTGCAACCATCATCAGCTTCCATATACAAAACTCTTTTCATCTTGGAGAACTGAAACTCTATAAACCATTAAAAAAACTAACTCCCCATCCTCTCTCCCTAGCCCCTGGCAACCAACAATTATGCTTTCTTTCTCTACAATTTTGACTACTGTAAGACCCACATACATGTGGAATCATAAAATATGTGTCTTTTTTCTGCAACTGTCTTATTTAACTCAACCTAATATCCTTAAGTTTCATCCATGTTGTAGAATGTGTCAGAATATCTTTCCTTTAAAAAAAAAAAGGCTGTGTTTCCGATTCTGTGTCTCCCTCTCTCTCTGCCCCTCCCCCGTTCATGCTCTGTCTCTCTCTGTCCCAAAAATAAATAAAAAAACGTTGAAAAAAAAATTAAAAAAAAAAAAGGCTGTATAATAAGCTATTGTGTGTATGTACCATGTTTTTCTTATCCATTCATCTTTGGCTGACACTGGGTTGCTTCCATGTTTTAGCTGTTGTAAATAATGCTGCTGTGAACATGGATGCACAGATATCTCTTTGAGACCCTACTTTCAGTTCTTTGGGTAAAGACCCAGAAGAATTCCTGTACCATATGCCAATTCTATTTTTTAATTTTTTGAGGAACTGACATACTGTTTCCACAGAGGCTGTACCAATTTACATTTCCATCAACAGTACACAAGGGTCCCCGTTTCTACATCCTCACTATCCTAATGGGTGTGAGGAGGTATCTCACTGTAGTTTTGATTTATGTTTCCCTAGAGATTACAGATGTTGAGCATTTTTTCATGTGTCCATTGGCTATTTGTATGTATCTTCTTTGGAGAAATGTCTATTCGTGTCCTTTGCCCACTTTTGAACTAGGTTGTTTGTGTTTTTGTTGTTGAGTTTTAAGAGTTCTCTGTATTTATGGATATTAATCACTTATAAGATATATGATTTGCAAATATTTTTGCTTGATTTTGCATCATGCTATATTATCTCTGCAGTTTCAAGTAGCTCAAGGACTGAGCCTTATCCTTTTTGTGTGCTCAACTAAGCCTTGTAGAATCCTATTGGTCACACAAGAAGTGTGAAAGTCAACTAGTCTGGATATGGGCTGGTGGCACAGTACTATAAAGTCATATTTACTGAGCAAGATCTTGAGTTTCCTCCCTATTTACGTGAAGCATAGTAAAATGAGTCAATTGGTCAGAATGTCTTTTTCTTTCATTTTTTTAGAATTTTTAAATGTTTTTTTATTTATTTTGAGAGAGAGAGAGAAAATGACTGGGGGAACGGGCATAGAGAGAGAGACACAGAACCTGAAGTAGGCTCCAGGCTCTGAGCTGTCAGTACAGAGCCCAATGTGAGGCTCAAACTCACAAGTGTGAGATCATGACCTGAGCCTAAGTTGGACCCTCAACCGACTGAGCCACCCAGGTGCCCCTAGAATGTCATTTTTTTTTTTAAAAATTAATGTTTTATTTATTTTTGAGACAGACAGAGACAGAGCATGAATGGGGGAGGGTCAGAGAGAGAGGGAGACACAGAATCTGAAGCAGGCTCCAGGCTCTGAGCTGTCAGCACAGAGCCGGACACGGGGCTCAAACTCAAGGACCCTGAGATCATGACCTGAGCTGAAGTTGGACGCTTAACTAACTGAGCCACCCAGGCACCCCTAGAATGTCATTTTGTATGAAGATATGTCTTTGGCTTTGGCTTTGACATACAGGTCATTGAAAAATGTTACTCATTTACATTTTGATTCTTTCAATTTAATTGGTGGCAATAAATTGAAGTCTGATTTTATGTCCATTTGAGGCTCAAATGAGGGTTTTATCTTTGAAGTATTAACTATTCCCAGAAATTTAATGTAGGAAAATTGTCTTTAAGCTAGTCCTTTTGAAAATGGGAATTCAGTAGCTTTGCACAATTCTTAAGTTTTTAGTTTTGAGAATTTCTTTCATTCTTTTTGCTACTCTTGCAGCTACTCCTCTGACTTCCTTTTATCCCTCATACCCTATTTCAATTGAAAATAGTTCCTTAATAATAGATGGATAGATACATAAATAGACAGATGACAGATAGAAATAGATACATAATACACTGAGTATATACATATGCATAATTATATATAAATACTAAATAATACAGAATATGCTTACATATGTAACTATCTATACACACACACACATATTGCCTACAGATACATATTCCATGTGTTTGGAAAAGTAAGCACTTATTTCTAAGATATTTTCTTTGAGAAAGTCACTGATAGCATGAAATATACAAAATTCAACCACAGCATGATTCTGGCCCAATTTTTATTTTATTTTATTTTATTTTATTTTATTTTATTTTATTTATTATTATTATTATTATTATTGGTAATGACAAATTTGGAGGACTCATATGGACATGTTGGTTCCAAGTTCCAATTAAAAGAATTACTCATTTTTTTTTAAACCTTTGCTAACAATCTCCTCTGATCTGGATCTATCTTCCAGCAGCCCAATCTACTGGAATCAGAGAGATGTGCAACCCAATGAATTATAGCACAACTTGATAAGACATATGAACACAGGGATGTCAAAGAAACAGTTTTTGAGACCTCTGCCCGCACAAGGCATGCTCAGCAAAATTCAGTCGAAGTTAAGTAAAATTTGATACAAATTCAGTAAAATTACAATGTGTCCTTGAATTTCTTTGTTTCTTGTCCTTATATCCAAGTTTTGTTTGTATTCAATTTGAGGAATATCTACAGACACCATTTTATCAGAGACTTAACTATCCTTTTCAGATGAGCACAACACAAATAGTGTACTTCTGAGCATCAGAATAAATTACACTTTAGGAAAGTTGTAGCTTTATTTTAGTATTTTATATACAAAAGGGTTTATTAAGCAAATTAATAAGATAAAAAGGACAGCAAAGGGGATAGTTACCCAACCTAGGAAGACAAGTAAAAGGACCAAACTTGAAAAACAATTTGCATGTGAATTCATGCTAATTAAATAGGTATATCTACCTATCTATCTATCTATTAAAGCAATACTTGTGAGGATTTTACTCACAGAATTCTCTATACCACTGGATGTTAGTAAAATGCTTACAAATAATAAAAGCACATTTAATTAACAACATTTAATGTTTAAAACCAAGATCTCTTTCCATACTTATTCTTAAATAATTAAACATTCATTTATATTAATCCAATCACTAAGAAGTACATTTTCCTTCCAGTAGCATAAGATATAAGATAAAAAAACAAAACAAACAAAAAAAAAAAACGTAAAAAGCCCATCTCACATGATTGCAAAATATAAGAAAAGAATGCTTGAAGATAATCTTTCATGGCAGAAAAAGTAAACATTTAGTTCATCGTTGGCTCTTGTTTTTGTATTTATAACATGAAAAGGTCAAATATAGCCTGGAAGTTTACTAGTTTCCCGCCTCCTTAGGTGAAAAGTAGCTTCTACCTGGAAGCAAGTTTTATCAAACATCAAATCCTCAACGTAGTACTGAGAGTCAACAGAGGCAATATACGCAAATCGGGCTGGGAGTCCTTTAGCAAACTACCAAGTGAAAGCAATTGGTTAAAAGGCACATGGAGGTGATGCTGCTGTTGGGGATATCTTGTTCCTCTGTCTTCTTCACTCTTCTTCTTATGAAAGAGAAGAGAAAGGAGGAGGAGGAGGAGGAGGGGGAGGGGGAGGGGGAGGAGGGGCAGGAGAAAACAACTCAGGAAGTCTGGGAAATTATATAGTTTAGTGAAGTTGCAGGGAAGGAATAGGCCAGAAGGTTTCTCCTAAGACTAGCCAGAGATTTAAATAAGATGTATTTCATGATTCAGGGAGTGACATTAGAATCCACCATTCTCATGGTATAGAAGGCAATGAATAGGAGTGTCACCATCATCTTCTTAACTAGTCAGAGCAAATGGAGGCTGCAAAAATAAATTTTGTAAATTTCAATTGGAATATTAGACCTTCATGTCATCTGATCACTATAGGGATAGTTGGGACAGACTTTCCCAGTTTAGAGCATTTTTTGAAAACAATAAATGCTATCAGGTATGCCAAGAGAGAAGAGAATATTGGTCAAATAAGTTTGGAAATCATAACCTTTATGAGATTATGCAATACTAATAATTAGAATAAAGATCCAATAGTATGCCAGAAAACAGATATGTTTAAATTGTTTAATCCAGCATGGCTTAAACTGATTTGGTATCCCTGGCTTTGCAATATATTTACTAACATCCTGAAGACCTGTGTTCTTGACAAACCTAGTTTCCTGGGGAACTGCTAAGAGTGAAAAGTATGTATTAGAATCAGCCTGGAAAGGAATCCTGATCCAGAATGATTAAATAGTGATAAATAAACATTGAAGAATAATGAGGAATTACTGACTCTGCTAGGTGGTTTGCATTCCTTTAAAATACATATGATAGGGATGCTTGGTTGGCTTAGGTTGAGCATCTGACTTTTGAGTTCGGCTCAGGTCATGATCCCAGGGTTGTGGGTTCAAGGGATCAAGCCCGTCATTGGGCTCTGAGCTGAGCATGAAACCTGCTTAAGATTCTCTCTCACTCTCTCTCTCAGGGTGCCTGGGTGACTAAGTCAGTTAAGTGTCCAACTCTTGATTTTGGCTTAGGTCATGATTTCTAGGTTTGTGGATTTGAACCTCGTTTTGGGCTCTGTGTCACCAAAAAAAAAAAAAAAAAAAGGAAAAAAATTCTCTCTTTCTCCCTCTGCCCCTCTCCCCCATTTAAAATATATATGACAAATTATCTATATACTTTAATATCTACTTTGATATATATGTATTTGTATATATATATGTATAAAAGTCCTCTTTCTATATTATAATAGACATTTTAGACCATTAGTCATGGACTGTCTACAGTTAAGGCATTTGGTGATATCAACTTTATAGAAGAACATATCTAGGAGAGAGAGTCTGAAATGCCAGCCTTATAAAAATGAATCACAAGATTAAAGTCTTCTTAATGACCTTTGCATATGAGAAGTTATTTTGAAATAATATGCCCAGTCAAGCTAATAGAGAGCCAATATACCCAACCCAAGCAAGACAACAAATTCTCATTGTTTTTTAAAATGTAACTCATACTGCACAAGGTTCTAGTATCTGAATATTTATTACAGGGAAGATTCAATTCAAGTTTATCTCCCACGTAGCCTAGGGATCTTATGGGACTCATATCACTCATCTGGGCTGGCACCTGTCTCAGGTACAGACAGGAAGATTAAGTGATACTGAGGGAATCTGGGTCTCACTGAGGTAAAAACTTTCTAAATCATCCTTCCAATTTCCTCATTCTTCCAAGATGGGCAAGGGACAAGGACACTTCATTTAAATATCATGGAAACGGAGGGCAAAAAATGATATTCATATTTCCACAAAGAAGGAAATGTAGTTAGACTCTTATTCTTTGGGAGTTTGTCCCAGGATACTTCTCGTTCTAATAACCTTGAAATTTCCGCTCATATCTTGTATTCAGTGGAGAGGAAATTTTTTGTTGTTGTTCTTTAATCAGTGATACAAATCAAGTACCTTGTATGGAACATATCCCAGTAAAATCACAGGAGATACAGTGTTGCAAAAGACATGGCTTTTTCCCAGAAATGGTTGGTAGGGGAGAAATACAAAGAAAGAAACAGAAAATGAATCCATCTATATATCTATATGAATATATATTATAGAGTATTATACAGAGAGACACAGACTGAGACCACACAGAGATTGAAAGAGAGAGAGAGAGAGAGAGAGAGCAATTAAAAACAAAAGCATGAAACAAAAAGACAGTCTTGAAACATGAGTTTGGACGTTTGGAAGTGGAATGATTCCTTTATTCTACCAATTAGATTCCACATTCCTTCAGGTTACAGCTCATCCTTGACCTCTTTATATCCCTCCACTCATCACCGAGCACCCAGAAGCAAGCAAAACCCTTGCAACATGGCAGGCAACACCCAGTCAGTATCTTAGAGTTGATTACTTCATTTTATACCATGAATGTGCCTTGTTTTCTTCACTTGCACATATTGATTCATTCATTCACTCATTTATCAATTAATTCCTTCATTCATTTGCAGCTGACTCTCGACAGACAATAGACTGTGGAACAAAGTTAAAACAATAAGAACATTTAAGCCCTTACCCCTCACAAAAGCCTTTCTCTTGATTGCTTTTGTTATCTCTGCCAGCAAGAAGACTGTGAGGAAATTACCATGTGGTTAGTAGTCCTGGTGAATCAATATGCTGTGTTATCATTTATTCCCAGCTGCAGTGCTGCTGGTGCCCTGGCTTCCGGGCACTCTAACCTCCCGGGGGACACCTGGAGAGGTTAATTAGTTTACAGCTGGCCATAATTAGGATCAAAAGGCAGCGAGAAAGAAATTCTTAAGAATCCTGACAGAAACCATATGCAGGGGTGAAGCTGTCAGCTTGAGCAAACTGCAGCATTTTAACTAGGAATTAAGCATTTACCATTTTGGAAGTTGTTAGGTAGGAATGCCAAGGGAAGGTATAATTGCAAAAGATAAGGGACGCTCAGGAATGTGACAGTCTCTGGTGGCTTTGGCAAGAAGAAGGAGACCTTCAGGCCCTCTACTGGCTATGGCCATCCCTGTGAATGAGTGTTCTCAAAGGTAAAAGAAGGTGGTGTCTCTGGACGGTGTCCAAGGCCTCAAAGCCTATTCTCTACGTGACTAAAAAAGAACTCAGGAGGCATTAAAGTGAGAAATACAGACTTCCTCCAATGTATTCATAGCACCAGTAACAATAGCAACTGATCTTTTACCATAGTACTTTACTCAATCTCCACAGCCACCATGAAAAGTGGAGGTTACAGAAGGAGAGATCATTTACTCTAGGTCATATCCTCATCAGTGAACAAGCCCCATTCAGATGAACCCCCTGGGCATTAGACCCACCCCCTACCCTGTCTTCTGTGTCTGGGTATTGAATGCCATCTTATTTTCTAATATATTTTGAGGAGAATAAGCTGGACTCTCAGTGACTTTTTCCACTTAACTCATTTCATTTCTTTTCCAGAAATGGGGTACACCAGCAGAGAAAGGGATAAATGTCTTGAGAGAAAATTCAGCCGGTTAAGTTGAGCCTCTCATAAGGCCTGTGGCATGAGTGAATATTGTTTTTTCTCCAAGAGCTTCTGAATCTCAAGCAGGTTCCATGCCCAGCACGGAGCCTGATGCTGGGCTCGATCTCACCACCCTGAGGTTTTGACCTGAGCCAAAATCAAGAGTTGGATGCTTAACCAACTGAGCCAGCCAGGTGCCCCACTCCAAGAGTTTTTTCTATCAGCAATCCAAACCACAAAACTGGAATTTTAGAGGTGGGCACATCAGATACCCTGAATATGTCTATAGCCTTCTTCCCTCACCCCATTCAGTAGCTCCTACCCTTCAGAACTACCTTCTCTCAACACCGTGTATAAAAGTACCCTGGGCCTTGTTATCTCTTCACTCTCAAATTTTCCTTCCTGGCATTGTACTTCTTACTTGTTTCCTTATTATTATCATTATTATTATTTTTGTCTAGTGCTCCCAATGCAATGTAACCTCCACGAGTACAAGACTTTTCACTGTTTTGTTTACTACTCCATTTCTAGCACCTCCAATAGTGCCTGGAACACACAAGCAACTTAACACATATTTTTGAATAAATGATTGAGTGGATGAAGGAATCAATGAGCGAAGATGAATTTCCATTTTATAAAGGGGGGGTCCCAAATCTCCCAGAATTTGCACCAGTTACATCATTAGTAAATATTTCATCCATGAGAACTCAGACCTGTTTGCATCCTTACCACTGCTTTGTCCAGTATATGCAGTACCATTGCTGTCCCCTTAACAATAATGTGGTCCTTGCAAACCTCTGTCCAGCCGAGGATATTGTCGGTAGCTTCCTGATATCCTACAACACAATTCAAATGAATAAGGGCAGAAAGTGAGTCATGATTCTTTCTTATTGAAATTATCATGCTCCTTAGAAGCTATGACCAGGACATGCAAGATGTGACTCATAAACTTAAATAAAAATAGATTGTCTCAGACCAGAGACAATCAGATTAGTTTTTAAAAATCCATTTACCAGTATATATCAAAGATCTTTAATATGAGTTTGTTTTATTTTTAATGTTTATTTTTGAGAGACAGGGAGATATAGAGCACGAGTGGCAGAGGGGCAGAGAGAGAGGGAGACACAGAATCCGAAGCAGGCTCCAGGCTCTGAGCTGTTAACACAAAGTCTGACGTGGGGCTTGAACTCATGAACCATGAGATCATGACCTGAGCCAAAGTCAGACGCTTAACTGACTGAGCCACTCAGGTGCCCAGATCTTTAATGTGTTCTTAATCTGTGATGTGCT
The DNA here is from genome assembly GCF_023721935.1 of Panthera uncia. Lineage (NCBI taxonomy): Eukaryota > Metazoa > Chordata > Mammalia > Carnivora > Felidae > Panthera > Panthera uncia. The sequence goes on along the minus strand of NW_026057584.1, from coordinate 106,598,849 downwards.
AATTTCATATCTAGGGATATATTCTAAAGCACTCATACAAAACAAGAAAGATATATGTATTTATAACCACAAATCTTTTTACAAAGAACCTAAATGCCAAATGATAGAGTAGAATATTTTAATGGCACATGAACATTCTTAAAGTTAATTGATTAAAAAGTAGTTATCTATATAACACATATATAATACAATACCATATATATATACACATAAGAAATATTCTACAATGTAGCATTAATAATGATTGTATGTGGCAGATTTATAGGTATTTAACATAAAAAGACAACTTTTTTTGCTAATTTTGAAGTATTTAACAGGTATATTATTTTTACCTAAAGTTTTCAAATAAAGCAGAGTGAGGCAAAAGCAAAACAAAATAGGTTAAGAAAAATTGTCTTGTGCCTAATCAATTATTGATTATTTTCAGTGTATAAGTTACAGATTGGATGATGACAACCAGGTACGAATCATGTTGCTAAATTAGCAAGTTTGGGTATGGACCAACATACAATCACGGTTATCAATTGCCGTAGACTGCCCCCAACTGCCCTGCCCCCAACTGAATTTGTATGTCAAAACTTAATCCCCAAATTATATTATTTGGAGGTGGACAATTTGGGAGGTGATTGATTCGTGAGAGGGTACCCACATTATGAGATTAGTGTCTTTATAAAAGAGGCCTCAGGAAAAATAAAAAATGAAAAAAGGCCTCAGAGAGCTCCCTTGCTCCTTCAGCAATGTGAGATTATATGGAAAAAACTGTCATCTACCAATTAGGAAGCCACTCGACACAGAATCTACCCTGGTCTTGAACTTGGACTTTCAGCCAACAAAACAGTGAGAAATAAACTTCCACAGTTTATAAGTCTATGGTATTTTGTTATAACAGCCCCTGTGTTTATTTGCATTCATTTCTCAGTTTCCCTTTAATTGGGTTTTCAGTAGGAAGTTCTGCAGGTGAGTCCCCAGGGAAAACTACAGAAAGGAGAGTATAAAATCCGGGCATCTCCATCATAAAACAAAGTTTCATGCAAACAATACTTCCCTAAATGTTTATGCTGTGAAGCACATTCAATATTCCTGTACTTGTCTCTGACATGGCAAAGTGGCTTGATATACGGATGGTAAATTCACACCAGGTCAGAGAGCTTAAGCATACAAAGAAAGACGAATTAAGAAGAACGCATATGCTGAAATAGTACTGGAAGAAATTCAGACTTTGACAAATGCAGATCAAACCCTTACCTTACAGACCTCAGCAGAGGAAACGAGGAAAAGACTACTTACAGGACTTGAAGCAGTGTAATCTTTGGAGTGAGACAAACAGGGGAATTTGAAATAAATATAGTGTGGTATTCAGAGTTTTATTCCTTTTTCAATATTTGCAATTACATTTTTGAACATCATAAGCGGAAGCAATAGATCATTGCATTACTGGGTATTATGGAGGAGGGCTCTCTCAAGATATTAAAGCAATCGATGCATTTAAAAATAAGAGCAGAAGCTCAAAAATCATCTACTTTTTATTAGAAAACCTAATTAGAAATGCATATAAATTGACTTACAGGATGACCCTGAAAATCTTACTAGTGAGAAAATGTTTTTTGCTAGACAACTATTTTTTTGGATGTGTGCAACGTGGCTGTTATGTACAATCTTTCTCTGAGGGTTAAGTATGTCAGTGATGACCCAAGCAAGCCTGATTAGTGTTATCCCTCCCGGGAAGTGTGTGAAAATTCTGTTCAAGCAATCAGACTGCCTGTAATCATTACTATTTCAAACAGCAACTTAGCATATGGCTTTATCGAGTGCCTTCTATGCACCAGGTTCTCTGCTGGGCAGTGCAATACAGAGATAAAGAAGGTGGCCTCCCTGTCCAGGAGAACTTTACAGTCAGGTGAGGAAGGCAGAAGAGGAAGTGACTACAATTGAATGAGATAGAGGCTCTGATCCTAAGGCACAACACCTGACTGTGAAGGGGCACCCATCCTAATGTAGAAAGAGAGAAAACAAAAACAAAAACATCCATATTCATCAGGGATATTGGACTGTAGTTCTCTTTTTTTACTGGGTCTCTGTCTGGTTTAGGAATCAAAGTAATACTGGCTTCATAGAATGAGTCTGGAAGTTTTCCTTTCCTTTCTATTTCTTGGAATAGCTTGAGAAGGATAGGTATTATCTCTGCTTTAAATGTCTGGTAGAACTCCCCTGGGAAGCCATCTGGTCCTGGACCTTTATTTGTTGGGAGATTTTTGATGACTGATTCAATTTCTTCGCCGGTTATGGGTCTGTTCAAGCATTCTATTTCCTCCTGATTGAGTTTTGGAAGCATGTGGGTGTTTAGGAATTTGTCCATTTCTTCCAGGTTGTCCAGTTTGTTGGCATATAATTTTTCATAGTATTCCCTGATAATTGCTTGTATCTCTGAGGGATTGGTTGTAATAGTTCCATTTTCATTCATGATTTTATCTATTTGGGTCATCTCCCTTTTCTTTTGAGAAGCCTGGCTAGAGGTTTATCAATTTTGTTTATTTTTTCAAAAAACCAAATCTTGGTTTCGTTGATCTGCTCTACAGTTTTTTTAGGTTCTATATTGTTTATTTCTGCTCTGATCTTTATTATTTCTCTCTTCTGCTGGGTTTAGGCTGTCTTTGCTGTTCTGCTTCTATTTCCTTTAGGTGTGCTGTTAGATTTTGTATTTGGGATTTTTCTTGTTTCTTGAGATAGGCCTGAATTGCAATGTATTTTCCTCTCAGGACTGCCTTTGCTGCATCCCAAAGCATTTGGATTGTTGTATTTTCATTTTAATTTGTTTCCATATATTTTTTAATTTCTTCTCTAATTGCCTGGTTGAGCCACTCATTCTTTAGTAGGGTGTTCTTTAACCTCCATGCTTTTGGAGGTTTTCCAGACTTTTTCCTGTGGTTGATTTCAAGCTTTATAGCATTGTGGTCTGAAAGTATGCATGGTATGATTTCAATTCTTGTATACTTATGAAGGGCTGTTTTGTGACTCAGTATGTGATCTATCTTGGAGAATGTTCCATGTGCACTCGAGAAGAAAGTATATTCTGTTGCTTTGGGATGCAGAGTTCTAAATATATCTGTCAAGTCCATCTGATCTAATGTGTCATTCAGGGCCCTTGTTTCTTTATTGACCGTGTGTCTAGATGATCTATCCATTTCTGTAAGTGGAGTGTTAAAGTCCCCTGCAATTACCACATTCTTATCAATAAGGTTGCTTATGTTTGTGAGTAATTGTTTTATATATTTGGGGGCTCCTGTATTTGGCACATAGACATTTATAATTGTTAGCTCTTCCTGATGGATAGACCCTGTGATTATTATATAATACCCTTCTTCATCTCTTGTTACAGCCTTTAATTTAAGTCTAGTTTGTCTGATATAAGTATGGCTACTCCAGCTTTCTTTTGACTTCCAGTGGCATGATAACTAGTTCTCCATCCCCTCACTCTCAATCTGAAGGTGTCCTCAGGTCTAAAATGAGTCTCTTGTAGACAGCAAATAGATGGGTCTTGTTTTTTTATCCATTCTGATACCCTATGTCTTTTGGTTGGCACATTTAGTCCATTTACATTCATGTTATTATAGAAAGATGTGGGTTTAGAGTCATTGTGATGTCCGTAGGTTTCATGCTTGTAGCGATGTCTCTGATACTTTGTCTCACAGGATCCCCCTTAGCATCTCTTGTAGGGCTGGTTTAGTGGTGACGAATTCCTTCAGTTTTTGTTTGTTTGGGAAGACCTTTATCTCTCCTTCTATTCTAAATGACAGACTTGCTGGATAGAGGATTCTTGCCTGCATATTTTTTCTGTTCATCACATTGAAGATCTCCTGCCATTCCTTTCTGGCCTGCCGAGTTTCAGTAGAGAGATCGGTCAAAAGTCTCATAGTTCTCCCTTTATATGTTAGAGCACGTTTATCCCTAGCTGCTTTCAGAATTTTCTCTTTATCCTTGTATTTTGCCAGTTTCACTATGATATGTCGTGCGGAAGATGGATTCATGTTACGTCTGAAGGGAGTTCTCTGTACCTCTTGGATTTCAATGCCTTTTTCCTTCCCCAGATCAGGGAAGTTCTCAGCTATAATTTCTTCAAGTACACCTTCAGCACCTTTCCCTCTCTCTTCCTCCTCTGGAATACCAATTATGCATAGATTATTTCTCTTTAGCGCATCACTTAGTTCTCTAATTTTCCCCTCATACTCCTGGATTTTTTTATCTCTTTTTCTCAGCTTCTTCTTTTTCCATAATTTTATCTTCTAGTTCACCCGATCTCCCGTCTGCCTCTTCAATCTGAGCCGTAGTTGTCTCCATTTTATTTTGCAGCTCATTGATAGCATTTTTTACCTCCTCCTGGCTGTTCCTTAGTCCCTTGATCTCTGTAGCAAGAGATTCTCTGCTGTCCTCTATACTGTTTTCAAGCCCAGCGATTAATTTTATGACTATTATTCTAAATTCGCTGTTATATTGTTTAAATCATTTTTGATCAGTTCGTTAGCTGTTGTTATTTCCTCGACGTTTTCTGAGGGGAATTCTTCCATTTCGTCATTTTGGATAGTCCCTGGAGTGGTGCGGAACTGCAAGGCACTTCCCCTGTGCTGTCTTGAATAACTTGCGTTGGTGGGCGGGGCTGCAGTCAGACCTGATGTCTGCCCCCAGCCCACTGCTGGGGCCACGTCAGACTGGTGTATGCCTTCTCTTCCCCTCTCCTGGGGGCGGATTCACTGTGGGGTGGGGTGGCCCGTCTGGGCTACTTGCACACTGCCAGGCTTGTGGTGCTGGGGATCTGGCGTATTAGCTGGGGTGGATAGGCAAGGTGCACAGGGGCGGGAGGGGCAGGCACAGCTTCTTTTCCTTTGGAGATCCTCTTCAGGAGGGGCCCTGTGGCACCTGGAGGGAGTCAGACCTGCTGGAGGGATGGATCTGCAGAAGCACAGCTTTGGGTGTTTGCCTGGTGCAAGCAAGTTCCCTGGCAGGAACTGGTTCCCTTTGGGATTTTGGCTGGGGTATGGGCGAGGGAGATGGCACTGGCTAGCGCCTTTGTTCCCCACCAAGCTGAGCTCTGTTGTCCGGGGCTCAACAACTGGGACAGGGAGGGAGGGACAACTCTCCCTCCCATTGTCCTCCAGCCCTCCCGTTCTCTGAGCAGAACTGTTAGCTTATAACCTTCCAGATGTCAAGTCCAGCTCGCTGTCAGAACACACTCCATCTGGCCCCTCTGCTTTTGCAAGCCAGACTCGGGCACTCTGTTTGGCCAGCAGGCTGCCCCTCCGCCCTGGCTCCCTCCCGCCAGTCCGTGTAGCTTGCATCGCCTCACCGTCCTTCCTACTCTCTTCCGTGTGCCTCTCATCTGCGCTTGGCTTCGGAGACTCCGTTCTGCTGGTCTTCTGGCGGTTTTCTGGGTTATTTAGGCATGTGTAGGTGGAATCTAAGTGATCAGCAGGATGCGCGGTGAGCCCAGTGTCCTCCTATGCCTCCATCTTCCCAGGATCCCTTTTTTAATTGTTAATATGAAACTTACCTTGAATCCCTCAGGCTAACTCCAGTTAATCATAAAAAAATTGTCTGTCTGTTTGTTTTTTACATATATTGGCAATTTTGAATTGTTAATATTTGATCATTTTATTTTCTTCTGTTTATGAGAGTCTTCTTTTTTTTTAATATTTATTTATTTTTGAGAGAGAGAGAAACAAAGCATGCACAGAGGAGGGACAGAGAGAGAGAGAGACACAGAATCCAAAGCAGGCTCCAGGTTCCGAGCTGTCAGCACAGAGCCGAGTGTGGGGCTTGAACCCAAGAACTATGAGGACATGACCTGAGCTGAAGTCAGAGGCTTAACCGACTGAGCCACCCAGCAGCTCCAAGAGTCTTCTGCTTATCTTGTATTTTGTCCACATTCCAAACTCATTTATTGGTTCTAATAGTTTTTTAAAGGATTTTTTAAAAGAATTTTCTTTATGCAGATCATACCATTTAATAGAGAGTTTGCTATTTCCAATCTGAATACTTTTGTTTGTTTTGTTTTCTTCTTTCCTATTTGCTCTGGATAGTGCCTCCACTACAATGTTGAATAAAAGTTGTGAGAATGGACATCGTGTTTCTGATCGATGGAGAAAATCCTCATTGGACCACTAAGTATAGTATATTCTGTGCATTTTCCATGGATGCCTTTTAACAGGTTGAGAAAGTTCCTTTCTATTTTCAGTTTGTTGAGTGTCAAATTTTGTCAAATGCTTTTCTTTAATTTATTGATTATGGCTTTACATTTGTTCTTTAGTATACTAATATATTAATTTGTTCTTTTGTATGTTAATTTAATATATTAATTCTTTAATATATCAATATATTTTCTTTTCTTTCATTTATGATTATGGCTTTATATTTGTTGTAATATATATCTGTGATAATGATTGATTTTTAGATGTTAAATCAACCTTGCACACCTGAAATAAATCCTACTTGATTATTTGTATATTTTGAATATGCTGTCTGAATTATGGTTGCTAATATTTTGTAGGCAGTTTTTACATTGATAAGAAATATCAGTCTATGGCTCTTTTTTCTTGTGATATCTTTCCCTGGCTTTGGTATCAGAGTAATACCAATACTCATTCATAGAATAAATTGGGAAGCAAGCCCCCTTTTTTCTATTTTTTGGAAGTATTTGTGAAGATTTGGTATTAATTCATCTTTAAATTTACTGAAAATTGTCAATAAAGCCATCTAATTCTGGGAGGTTTTAAAATTACCAATTTGATGTTCTTACTTGTTATATCTTAATTTAGATTTTCTATTTCTTCATGTGTCAGCTTTGGTAGTTGTGACTTTCTAGGAATTTGTATATTTAATTCAAGGTAGTGTTAGACGCTTTCTTAAATGACGATTATGTGCCTTACAGTGGGTATTTTGATTTTCTGTCTCTTTGGTCACTTGAAAAATATTGCCTTGTAGTATTTTATTTTATTTTATTTTATTTTATTATTTTATTTTTGTCCTGTGATATTTTGAGCAACCAAAATGCATATATATTATTTCTGTTTAGTAAGATTTATAAATTCCATAAGGGAAGCAACCATGTGTTATTTTTGTAATGCTTTTAGCTTATCTTAGTACCTATAAAATAGAAGTTGAATGAACTGTGGGTGTTATTTTCATCAGCAGCAGGACCATTATCATGAAACAGCAGTGCTTGATCTCAAGGAGTCCTTACTATAGGCTCAAAGCAGCAAATAAACTTTATCTCACTATTAACTGACAGTGGCTGCTCTGTTACTGAAACTTAAATGGTTAAATATGACCTCCACAGAAAAGAGTAATGTGCCTAATTCATGATGTTTCTGAAGGCTAATGAGGGACATTGAGGATTTCAATGTCTTGTATTTACATATGTGGTCTAAATGTGAAGACCCTTATGTGTGAAATATACCCACTGTCTAGAAACTCACCACCATTACAGTGATACTATGCTAAGTGTGAAAGCATCAAAGTCCATGGTACATGCAAGGTGGCGGATATGCCATTTGAAATGCCACATTTTTCTGATAAAGAAATTTTGTCTTCACACGTGTCAAACCTCATTAACAGCACTTGTAGAGATGAGATAAAAACTCCTTATCAGTTTTTGGCAAATAACTCCAATATCAACAATATCTGCATCAGCTTCTTTATATTCTGTCTCATCAAACAAGTGAAACATGAGTTTTTATTATTTGAATTTACTAAGAGATATATTAAGTCTAATTTGGGAGAAAATTATTGGTTTCTGTGATTAGGAATGTATGCTTGCATTTTAGCTCTAGAGATCATGGTCTATTTCAAGTTTCATTGTATCTACCTGTTCCTGGGATAAACACACTAGCTCACTCATTTGAACCAACATCAAATGACTGCCTTCTTTCATTTCTATTTCTTTCTTCCCATATTTTTATATTTCTTTAGTTCTGTCTTTTTATTTTAGAAAACCACTTTTTGCTTGATACAGACAAGACTATTTAATTTTTCCTCTTCAATTTATCCTACTTCAGTGTTCCTAATTCGATTCTGTCCTATCAACTCAGGAAGTGCTAGTAACTAAAACATCATATTATATTGAAGCACACTGTATGAAAATTCTACATGAAGTCATTATGAATAAAAAGGAAAATGGTGAAGGCAAAAAGTAAAGAGCATGCCATTCAAGTATAATAAACCGATCAGTTACATCATCATCATTATAAATTGGCATGAGGGGAAAAAAAGCCTTCCGATTAATACCTTGTCAGGCTGAGTCTTTGACTACTTCCTGTTCTATCAACTCAGCTCATTTACTTTCTCTCTGTCACTGAGAGCTAAATCACTTCCCCAGAAGACTACCATGTAGAGATCTCTCATTATTTCCAGAAAGAACGCAGAATTGGGGAAAAAAAAAAACTGAGATAAAAGTATGCTGTCAAATTAAACTTAGCTGAAAACATGAGTTCTTTTTAAATGAAAATTATAGATTTAATTTTGATATCTAGAATACATACACCACCATTAGAAAGCCAGGTATGACTTAACAGATAAAAAGTATTTATTAATATGTGTGTATATGTATGAATATGCATGCATTCCCATTTACCACAGAGATGATTTTGGAGGAAAATAAAGTCAATTTTGTTAAAGACTATTTAAGTCTATTCTTCTAACTCAGCTTGTATCAAGAGGGATTATTTCCTACCCTTGGTGTTTGATCTACTCAGTATCCTCTAGCCTAGGAAGACTGACCTACTTCTGTTGAGGAAGAAAGAAACCCTTAATTCACTTGTTATTCCTTGCAGACTGGATAAATTGATTTTTTAACTAAGAGGATGAAATGCTTAGCAGGTACACCGTGCATATCAGGTTAAGGTAACTTCCAATGAGGGCAGTGTGGCAGATTCTAGGGTCTTCTGAACAATTTACATTCAAAAAAGAGGAGTGCAAAGAGTTCTTAGAAGTTTTAAGAAGGAGAAGTGAACAATAGTGTCGGATTCAGGTGCTGCTATGAGAGCTTCCTTCCCAGATCTTCCACGTTCTGATGTCTCTTCTTCTCCGTCCACCTCCATGAACTCCTTGATAGTCACCATTACTCTCTTCATATATTTGCCACCTATGTTTATGAATATACTTTATATTAATATTTCCTTTAGTTATAGTTTAGTTAACTTTGTTACAGTGTTTAGTTATAAATACAGCTCATAAAAGGATTTCTTAAATTAGGAATTTGTGGAATCATTTTTTTTAATTAGTTGTTTTATAATATCTGGAGAAATTTATAATATAATAATTAGTCATCTACTCCATGAAGCTATGAACTAAAACTATATTGCAACTATAACAAAATAATGCCTGTACTCATTGAATTATTTTAAATTATAGATGGCTTTTTTTTGTAAGTTTCATCTCTCAGTTAGAAAATCCAAGTATGCAGCACATGATTTCACATTTCCTATGTGTTAGAAATCTGGGTAAATCTCAGGGGAACTCTGGGCCTAGTTTATTTTTCTATAGTTTTCATGTATTCTATTTCTGATTCCTTCATCACATGTTTATTGAGATACTCTCAAGTTTGGTCACTATTCTAGTCCCTGGTGACACAAAGCACGTAGTCTTATGGGAGAGACAGAGACATAAACCCACAATTGTAGCATGAGTTAGAACAATTGTGGGTTCTCTATATGCAACTTATATGATCTATTTAGCCAGAAAGAAAAGTTCTGTGTGATTCCAAGGAAACTTCAAAGAGGGGTCTCTTGAAACTGGATTTTAAAATAATAAATAGGTGGTATTCAGATAAAAGAGTTGGAGGGACACAGTTAAAGGAAAAGTTGCATTTGCAAGTGCACAGACACCCTTGGACTTCTTCCAAGGCCATAAGTGGCTAAAGGAGGTGGTAACTATAAAATGAGGTTCAGATTAAGGACACCATTTATGTTTTTCTAAGGAATTTGCACTTTATCCTGTAATCATTGGCAAGTTCTACATTTTTATTATCTCACATCTACCATTCTTATGATAATCTATGCTTAATTTATCTAAATGTTGGTATCTTCATCTCTCAGTATAAAAATGGAAAAAAAAATTCTTTCCAGGCTTTTAATGAAGGAGGGCAATGATGTGGCCATACTAAGCATGAGTTATGAATACTGGTGCTCATGAGAGTTAGTGAAATGATGTCTCCCTTCCTTAAGCACAGAACTACAGTGATCAGATTTGTGTTCTGAAATAATTCTACCAGTAATTGAAAACAGATTAGATTAGAAGTAGGCGGTCAGCCGGGAGAGTCTTGTTCAGAAATACAGGTGAAAAGAGTGGAGTTAGGGTTAGAGAGCCCAAGAACTACAGGGAGAGATGAGAATAGGCATAAGTATGAGGCTAGGAGACCAGCCATCATCCCTCCAAAAGATCACCAATTACACAGATATCCATGAAGAAAACAGCACTGTAAGACCTGTGGAGTCCACTTAAGAAATTTTAGCAACACAGTGGAACAAAAACCAGGAGAATAACCATACAAGAAGAAAAGGAAGATAGCTTCATTCCCCCTGCATGGTCCTATCCCCAAAACTGTCATTGGCTATTCAACACCTCGAGAAAGTTTACCAGCTACAAAGAATTCACTTTGTCAGGAAAAGAAGTGTGTGATGAGCAATCAGCTTCCCCAGATTTTCTGGGCAACACACAAAGGTTTCCAGTCAGTTTTACCCCACCTACACCAGCAAAGCTGAGACAAAGAAAGATGGCAAGATACCAAGAAAGAAAAATAAGGGCTGCCACTGGCAGCCAAGCATTGGGAGCGATTACAGTTCATCTGGACCTGCTCTCCAGACAAATCCAGCAGATTCACCAATGAAAATCCTGTCACCCAGCACAGCCACTTTGGATTCCCTGTGTATTTCAGCAGCTGTCACCTCACAAGAATTTGTGTTGCCTGACATCTGCCCCCTGTGACCTTCTCTGTTCCCTGCCTCTCCCCACCCCCTACCACTGAAGACTGAAAGTGCACCAACAGCCAACTCAAGCCTTTGCAGCTGCGTGTTTGCAAGAAGCCAGGCTAGACCCTTGCAGTTGACCCTTGTCACCTTGTATGTGCTAGGGCCTACCCTTTATAGCTGTACATTTGCATGCTGCCAGCCTGGTCTCCAACATACTGTGCACACCTGAAGAGAGACTGTGCAGTCACAGGGAGCATGCATGGGGGAAGACTGTGCAGTCACAGGAAAAAAAAATTGACAACCATTGCCCCTGTATCTCCCAGTAAAGTATGTAAGTGACCCTGACTCTGCTCTCTGCATGGATGCCACCATGCAGTTGGATTCTGCCACCACCCAGGAGCCTGCAATTGGACCCTGCAGTTAAGCATATGGACATCACTGACTCCAGCCCTCACTGTTGCCTGACCTGGGCCTTAGCTGCTGGATCTGGAGTAGCCACTGAGGACCCCAACAGCCTTTGCAGCTGCTACAGAGATTCTGCCACGGTCATCAACAGTCGTCAATGCTGTGGACCCCAGGAGACCCAGTTGAAAAGACATAGAGCCCCACCAGACCCAGTACTCCCACTAGATGCCCTGCACCACTAGACTCAGGGTCAAAACATGCTCTAGCATGCCCTGCTTGTAGGTGAAAATCTTCCTTTATTGAAGTCAGTCCATAAAGTCTGAAAGAGGTAACTGCTTCTTTAAATGCTCTCACTTACATATTCTACTACTGTTCTCCGTTGCATTCTTTAGTTAATTCATTGAATGCTTTAGCTTCAGAGTTTATGTTTGATTTTTGTTTATGTTTTCTAGATCTTTACCGAAATTCTCGTTTTGTTTTTGTACTGTCTTCCCAATATCATTAAATCTTTTATCTATGTTGCTTTGTAGCTCTCTGAACATCTTTAGAATAATGTATTTTGAATGATTTGTTGGGCAATACCTGAATCTCCATTTCTTTGGGACTAGATACTAGAGGCTTGGTTTATTCCTTTGTAGAGTCATGTTTCCTTATTCTTATGATTCCTGTAGCCTTTCATAGGTGTCTACACATTTGAATAGACTTGCTATTCTAATAGATAGGAAATGATATCTTGTTGTTTTGCAAACTATATATCCGATAAGATGTTAATATCCAAAATATATAAAGAAGTTATATAAATCAATATCAAAAAATAATAGATTCAAAAATGGACAGAGGAAATATATAAACATTTTTCGAAAGAGACGGTACAGGGGCGCCTGGGTGGCTCAGTGAGTTAAGCATCCAGCTTCGGCGCAGGTCATGATCTGAAGGTTTGTGAGACTAAGTCTCATCTGTCTCTCTGTTGTCAGCACAGGGCCCGCTTTGGATCCTCTGTCTCCTTCTCTCTGCCCCTCCCCACCCTTTCTCTCTCAAGAATAAATAAACATTAAAATAAATAAATAAATAAATAAATAGGTACAAATGACCAATTGGTACATGAAAGGGTACTTGACGTCAGTAATCGTCAGCAAAACTTAAATCAAGACCATAAGGAGATATCATCTCATATCTGTTGGAATGGCCATCATTAACAAGACAAGCTGTAAGAAGTGTTTTGAGGATTTGTAAAAAAGAGAACTCTTGTGTACTGATTTTGGGAATGCCAACTGGGACAGAGACTGTGGAAAACAGTATGGAGGTTCCTCACAAAATCAAAAGTAAAACTACCAAAGGATCCAGCAAATCCAGTTCTTTGGGGTCTTTATCCAAAGGAAACAAAATCATTACCTTGAAGAGCTACCTGTATTTCTGTTTAATGTGTTCATTGTAGCATTTTTCACAGTAGTCGAGGTATGAAAGCAACTTAAATGTGAGTTTATGTATGAATGGATGAATGTGAATTTTTATATATGGAATATATATGGAATATTATATTATTCAGCCTTTAAAAATAAAGGAATTATGTCATTTGTGACATTGTGGATTAACCTGGAGGGCATTATGCTAAGCAAAATAAGTTGGACAGAAAAGGACAAGTATTGTGTGATCTTGTTTATATTTGGAATCTAAAAAAGCCAAACTGATAGAAAAAAAGAGAATGGTGGTGTTTACCAGGGGCGGGGTGGAGCAAATGGGGAAATATATGTCACAGGGTACAAATGTCCAGTTATAAGATGAATAAACTCTGGGGATATAATGTACATTATGGTGATTATAGTTAATGATATTGTATTACATACTTAAAGTTGCTAAGAGAGTAGATCTTAAATGTTATCACAGAAAAGAAATGATAATTGTGTGATGTGATGGAAGTGTTAGCTAATGTTATGGTGGTAATCATTTTACAGTATATAAGTACATTATATCAACACATTCTATGCTTTCAATTTATATAGTGATATATATCAATTATATTTCAATAACGCTAAAAGGAAAAAGGTATCAGTACTGCGTCTGTCTTCAAAAAGAGGTCATTTTGTGTAGGACTATACCAAGCTTTTATTTTTAATACGTTTTTTATGTGATAGGTTCCTGCGAATTACAAGAAATGTTTTAATATGTTTTTTTTCGCCTGTTCTCCTCTCTTCCCTTTTTTATCTCCTTACTTACCTCCTTCTTTTCCTTCTTTTGGTACATGTAATGCCACACTTGAAATTGTCAACATAAGGATCAAGTAGGCCTTGAATTCTTTTTTTTTTTTTTTTAAGAAATAACTAATTCAATTTCATTCATTCTTTGCATTAGCAGTGCTGAGATAGTCATTTGTTCCCTCAGTCAAAAATTAAGTCACTTATATTGCCAGGTAATGTCCTGAAAAAAAATGGTTGTAGACATGGCACCTGTATTTAAATAGACATGTAAAAGAACTTAGGCATCCAGAGAGAAAGCACAATTTAACAACTTGACTTAACTCTCTCAAAACATCTAGAGGAAAAGCTGAAAAATAGAAATGTTCACGAGTATTTCTACATAGTGTCAAATACACATATATTTGGCAGCACATGAATGTTTGATTTAAACAACTGAATAAAATATCATATGAATTTTTTAATACCTTGCCCAGAAAATTTGTACACACATGCATACACCATGCACTTAGAAGCAAATAGGTATGGAACAATTATTTATAAAGTGTCCAGTGCCACACACACACACACACACACACAAATCGTAAAGGTGAGTTATGTTCCTTCTGCAGGTTACGACATCTATATTTGGAGAAATAAGAATGTTTGTGAAGGGCAGATATTGGAAGCTTCAGTGAGATGTATGTACAACTCCAACTGCTTCATATTTGATCCCCTCTTTGCTAACCTCGTGTCCTGTATGGGCAGCTTATAAGTACCCAGTTTTGAAAGAGTAGGGTTTTTTTTATTTTAATTTTATTTTTTTAAATATTTTTTTAATGTTTATTTAGAGTGAGAGTGGGGGAGGGGCAGAGAGAGAGAGGGAGACACAAAATCCTTGGCAGGCTCCAGGCTCTGAGCTGTCAGCTTGACGTGGGGCTTGAACTCATGGACCATGAGAAAATGACCTGAGCCAAAGTAGGACACTTAACCGACTGAGCCACCCAAGCGCCCCTAATTTTTATTTTAATTTAGTAAATGTTTATTTATTTTGAGAGAAAAAAAAAAAGAAAACTTGTGCTGTCAGCTCAGGCCAACTTATGCAGGGCTCACTCTGACAAACTTTGGGATCATGACCTGAGCTGAAATCAAGAGTCCGATGCTTAACCAACTGAGCCACCAGGAGCCCCTTTTTAATTTTTATTTGAGAGAGAGAGAGAGAGAGAGAGAGAGAGAACACAAGCAGCAAAGAGGGCCTGAGGGAGAGAAAGAATCCCAAGCAAGCTCCACACTCAGCATGGAGCCCAACATGGGGCTCGATCCCATGACCCTGAGATCATGACATGAACCAAAATCAAGAGTTGGATACTCAACCAATTGAGCCACCATGGTGCCCTGAAAAAATAGGTTTTAACATCAGAGAAACATGAATTTGAATCCTGGCTCCAGTGCTTATTTTCTGTGTAACTTTGAAGAAATTACTTAAGTTGTCAGCAAATTCAATATTTGCCTTTCAAAAAATGTTGTTAATACATTCCTTACAGGCCTATTGTATATATTAGATTTCATGTATAGAAGAGGCTGGCACAAAATGAATAATAAGTATTCCTGTGATTATTGTTGTTACCTTAAAATATTTCTCTAAAACAGGAATGTGCATTCCCTTCACTTACTTTCCTTAAGTATCAAGTGCCTGATATATTATGTAGGAGAATTGGTAGGCTATTGAAACAGAGAGGGTGGAGAATGGGTCATTCTAGAGCAGATGGGTGATCATTTTGTCATTTAATTAGTGGTTCTCAGAAAGTGTTCCCCAGACCTGCCCTGTCTGCAAATGCAAATTTATGGGTGTTAGCTCCTGCATCAGGGTCTCTTGGGATTGAGCAGAGGAAACTGGGCTACTTCAAGCTGTCCTGGTGATTCTTACGCACACTAAAGTTTGGGAACCTCTGTTCTGCACTCCCCTTATACTTTTTTTAACCTATACTCACTCATTCAGATCTGTTTCAGTGCACCCCTTTTGCCCTGGAAAAGTGAAGCCAAAGCCAAATGCACACTGAATTTAACAACTCTCTGCACCTAGTGTTGGATGCGCTTTAACTTCAGGGTGTTTATTCAAAGCGTAAACCTGTCTCAGTTTACTCCTCTGCCCTCAGAAGCAGCAATTCTCATAAGATAAAGGCTCTGAGACATTCAGTGGCCACTCCTTGAAGACTTCTCCCTGCATGGAATCAGGTTTAAATGGAGTTAGAGTTCTCTTTTTTCTTGAAAGGTGTATTTTCTTCTTTCCATTCCATTAGAGTGAGCAGGTCAGGGAAATGAAGAGAACCCTTGCTGGGGATCAGAAAGAATCAGGTAAGGGACAGTCTGGCCTCTACCTTTGTTTGCAGAAAGCTCATAGGCAGTGAAAGGCAAATACTGTATGATTTTCTTCATATGTGGAAATTAAGAAACAGAACAAATGAACATAGGGAAAGGGAAGGAAAAATAAATAGATTAAAAACAAAGAGGGAGGCAAACCGTAAGAGACTCTTAAATACAGAGAAAAAACTGAGGGTTGCTGGAGGGGAGGTGGAAGGGCAATGGGCTAAATGGGTCATGGGCATTAAGGAAGTCACTTCTTGGGATGAGCACTGGGTGTTACATGTAAGTGATGAATGACTAAATTCTACTCCTGAAACCAATACTACACTATATGTTAACTAATTTGAATTTCAATAAAATCTTGGAAGGAAAAAAAAAAACTTAAGCAAAATTTATCTCAAAAAAAAAAAAAAGAGAATAACAAAAATGCTAGCACTAATATTTCTAAGTGCTGGGCTTCTGTATATGCACCATTAACTGTACCCCAGACCTCCTAATACGCTAACACCATCATTAGCTCCATTTTGCAAATGAGAGAAGTGAGGTTTAAGTGAATTTCTCAAAGTCATTCAAGAAGTTAATGTGAGAGACCAGGATTCTTTCCTCTACATCTTAATTCCACAGCTCATGCTTTTAGCTACCACACTCAAGTGCCTCACGAATTCTTGGGTACCTACCTGTCACTTAGGTCATGGGGAGGCATTGGGAGTGGCATTAGCAAACAGTTCAGAAGAACGGATATCAAGTCTAGCTGCCCTATATACCTCAGAGTTAAAGAAAAATACGAGATTGAGAACAGAATCTGTTCTCTGTAGTGTCTGATTTTATTAAACAGGTTTGGCGTTTATACGGACATTGGGACCAAATCCCTACTAAATAATGAAGAATGTACACCTGCTTAGTGTCTTTGGGATGCATACAGTAATTTGAGAAAGGTCATTAGTGAGAAATAAGTATTTGGGTCCTGATAATTGGGTTTTTTTAGGTCTAACTAGGACTTGTTGCTTTTTTGACAACTGATTTCACCCACAAGAAAGGAATGTTTCATGTCAGTGGCTTTGTTAATGTTGCTGTTACATTTTAATGTAATCTTTTAGAAGATATAAAACACAGTTTGACCATTTTATGAATATTAAGACAATCAGTCACTCATAAGCTCTTATGATTTTCCAAATACCTTCAGCTGGCATAAGAATAGAAAATCTCTTTTAGGATGCTCCCTTAGTTTCAGTATGATTTTCTAATTCAATGATGAATAAATAACAGCCATCAATTATTTATAAGAAATGTATTTAAAATAGTAATAATGATACTGATATTTTCTATATCACCCTTATTCCAAAAGTCAAGTTATTTTGCAAAACGGAATCACTCGTTCAGAATATGGCCCTTACGATCAAAAGCAATTTCAGGAATTAAGAGAAAATGTTCTGATATGTGTCAAAGGCTGGATTTCTCCACAAGAATGTCAGGTTAGTCTCCGCATCCAGTCATGGAGGAATTAAATAGCTATTTTTGTATGTGTGTGTGAACTGAAGTTTTTTAGAAGAGACACTTTTTCATTGGTGATTACGTTATTCTCCCAGAATGCCAAGCTCCTATTCTCAACATGGGCTTTGACTTGAACTTCTTTTTCTCCTAAAAGCCAGTCAGCGTTCAGGTCCCACAGATCCTTCACATGTCACGTTTTCCCTTATTCCGGTCCTTAAATAAGCCTCATTTTAGCCCCTGCCTCAAAAGACTGAGCCACCCAACCATTGTCTCTTTATCAACCAAACTGTTAGGTGTGCATTCTCTAGATGCATTTTTGAAGTTCACACCTTTACCTTGTCATCATTCTGGTATAAAGAGTAAAACCCTTTATATTTTTGTTGTTTCTTGTCAGAACAAGTCCGGTCTTGTTCCAAATGATTCCCAAATGCCAGGCTTCCCATTGATATTACTCCAACTTATATCTTCTCTTCCTCGCCATGACTTGATGCTATGCTCGAACATGTCTTCCTGTCTTTCCTATTTGTAATAGCCGTTTCCGCCTCAGAAGTATTGCTTATATACCACTTCACCAATGGTTCTTCCTCTTCTCTCAGCCTATCCATATCCTACCCTTCTGCTGCTGTGAAAGCGGTGCTAAGAAGTGTGCCTATTGGAATGCACACAGTGTCTGTCAGATGTGGGTTCAAGGACCTCCTCTGCCATGAATATATATATGCCCTCCATCACGTTATTCAACAGACCTGAGCCTCAGTTCTTAATAATTCCATTCCACAGTGACCTATTACTTACTTTGAAAGTGTGTTTGTGTAACAGATAAAAATGCTATGTCAACAATTCTCAACTTTTTTTGAAAATAATTTTATCTAAAATTCTGGCTCTCGCCATCATGGAAAGAAAAGTCAGACTATCTCTGAGGAAGACATTCACGTATTGAAGGCATTCTGAGGCTACATTTATACTTTATACGTTTTAAGAACATAACAATTTTAATTTGAAGGAGTAATTGTTTCAATACAGCTTATTAACTATATGTCCTGGTAGGCATAGATTATAGAAAATTCAACAAATCAGAGAAAAGATGAAATATGTATATGTTGATTAAATAGTAAATGATTGGTATTGGAAACATCGTTTTATAACACCAACTATTAGCAGCGATTAATTTCTTAGTCACCTACCTCAAAATCCTCTGGTACATCCTCAGCCTTGTTTCTTATACGTGCATTGCCTCTCCTACCTAATTTCAAATGCTTTGTGAGCTAAGACTTGCCTTTAATTTTGTATCCATCAGATTAAGAAAAATACCACTGGGCATACGTTGATAATGGATGGATAATGTTGCTTAGGATTTAGAAGCGGTTTTAATTGTACTGAATGAATAATTCTGAGACAAATGCTTGTTAGTCTCTATAAATTTGATAAATCATATTCAGAATCAAGGTTTGGTAGCTCCATGCTCAGGTATGTTTAAAACATTCCAAATCCTGTTTCCTGGGCCCTCATCAATGCTCCTTTATTTATAATATCTCATCTGAAATGAAAATCTGAACATCCTCCTGGACTATTATTTTTAACATTAATTTGAAAGCACTCCCTTAAAATTTTAATTTTTTCTGTCTATGCTAATTACAGTATGACTCAATTTTGATCTCTGGTGAGCACAAATTTGAAGAGAAAGAAAATATTGTTCATTTGTCCCATAATATGTGTTCAGGATCTAAATGGATCTAACCAACAGACATTTCTCAAAATGTTATTTTTGTAACATGGAAAACAGTGAATTTTACACTTTTAAGTGGCTCAGCCCCCATTGCAGAGTTTGACAAATTCTCTTTGTGCTGTAGCACATTTTTACCATCTTCACGTTTCTAGTTTCTTATTTCACCAATTCCACATCTCTGATCTGACCCATTTCGTGTGATTGAATAAATCCATTATATTCACTGGAGACCTGAGGCAGGAAGCACTGGAAACTAGACCAAAAAGAGGTGCCCAACATTGGACAAAGAGCTGTTATGTCATTGGAGGGGGTAGTGTCATAGAAAGAGTACCCACTCTTTGAGGTGATATGCTACAGTCCTTGATTTCACACTGACCTGGGTTCGAATTCTGGATCTGTGACCTTGGGCAAGGTACTTAACACTGAAAAACCCTAATTTTCTCAGGAGAGTGGTACAACATATCTCTTGTGGTCATAATGAGGATTCAATTAAATTACACATGTAAAATTCTTAGCAGGGTTCCAGATCCGTAATAATACACGGTAGTGATTGTAGTTTGCTACCAAAGATGTGGCCGTTTGTAAGCAAGAGTGAGTTAAGTTACCAGCTACCACACTTGCTGACTAAGTAGAATCACACTTCACACAGTAATTTTTCTAAAATTTGGCACATCAGATAAGAGGTACTCAATAAATCCGTGTTTCCTTCTTTGCTGGAAAATGATAATAATCAAATGATATGTTTACTTTGCAGATAGGTGGAAAAGAGCAACACTTCCAGAGAATGTATTTCTGTTTTTTTTCTTTCTTCTTTTATATATATACACACACGCACACATATATATACACACACATATATATACATATATACACACATACGTATGATATATACATATATATATGTATATATATGTATATATATATTGCTGTTCATAAACTTGTTAGAGATGCTAATGCTGTTTATTCATACTTTCAGGTGCAGACATGGTCTCTAATGGACACAGCACCTCCATACATATTAAACAATTTTTATGATAATAAAACAGTCATCTGCATCTTTCTTCCCTGCTGATTTGATCGGCATGCTAATCACCACAGTATACCACTTCCAAAGTACACTTGTCTTTTGGCAAATTTACTTCACACTCTGTGAGATTACAGACAACACTGAGGATTTTTGCTGAGCCACATGTTGGTCTGTTAAATTCTGGTTCATTTAATTAAAATTTCAAACCTATGCATTACCACCAAGAAATTGCAATTTGTTAATATACATGTTATTATTATTTTTTAGAAAAATTAAGGGTGTTTATTTATTTTTTATTTTTTTAACATTTATTCATTTTGAGAGACCGAGCATGAGTGGGGGAGGAGAAAAGAAAGAGGGAGACACAGAATCCAAAGCAGGCTATGAGCTGTCAGCACAGAGCCCAATGCAGGGCTCAAACTCACAAATGGTGAGATCATGACCTGAACTGAAGTGGGACACTTAATTGACTGAGCCACCCAGTCACCCCTAGAAAAATTAAGGGTATTTAAAGTTGCAACACAAGGGCACCTGAGTGGCGCAGTCGGTTAAGCACCTGACTCTTGAATTTGGCTCACGTTATGATCTCACAGTTTGTGAGTTTGAGACTTGAGTAGGACTCTGCTCTGATAGCACAGAGTCTGCTGGAGGTTCTCTGTCTTCTGCTCTCTCTCTATCTGCCCCTGTCTCAAAAATGGATAAATAAACTTAAAAAACAAAAAGAATAGCAACACAAATTCTTATATGGCAAATTCAATAGCTAGTTACAATTTGCTAGACTCTGATTTCTTTACTGGGGGTAGAGGAGGTAGCAGTAAAATAAAACATTCCATCAAGTTTATAATATGGTGAAAATGGTAGGTGAGTAACAAGTAAGCAATTAAATAGGTAAAAATGTCAGTAAAATGTGCCATTGGGATAGAGAGGATGCTACTTCAATAGAGTGATCAAGGAAGGTCTCTGAAGAATTAAGACGTAAATGTCGTGGAAGAAATGTTGTAGGAAGAGGTAAGAACAGTCTGCAGACCAAGGCCCTGATTACTGTAGACCCCACATGTATCTAACATGTGGAAAGGAAGGGAAGGAGACCGGTAGATAGAGTGCATGAGTACAAGGAAGAATTGTAGGAGATGTGGTGACAGTAGTGCCTATGAGAAAGGGATCACCTCCAGAAAATAATTTGAGAAAGTGGTACTGGGCTTACTGGATTGGAAGCAGGGATAAAGGACAAACACAGGGTATGGAGGATGGGCAGGTTCAGGCCTGAACAATTGAGTAGATAATAGTTCCAGTAACCTAACTGGAAAGGCAACCAGCAACCTTTAAATTAGGGAACCAGGATCTTGCTTTCACCAAGGTGAAGGTCAGATCCTTATTAGGCAACCATGTAGAGATGCCATGTAAGCAGTTACTCTCCTCTTTGGGGTATAGGGATCGAGCGGGAGATGTGCATTGTGACGTATTAGCACACCAATAGCACTTAAAGCCATGTGACTGAAGGAGAGCACTTAGGGAGAGAGTGTGGAGAGCAAAAGTGACAGAATGAGAAATAGTAGGGTAGTCGAATAATTAAAGACCTTTGGTGCTCAAGACTCCTGGAGAACAGGGATTTTCAAGAAGTAAGGGGTGGTCAACTTACTTCTTGTATATAGAATTAATACATAAGTATAGTATATAAGAACTCAAACAGGTATGGATGAGGAATGAACCAGTAAATTTAGCCGTGTGGGGTTTTATGAATGACCTTAATGACACACTCGGGTCATTTTGTTCAGCCTGCAAACCTGCTGTTCACATTGCATTACCTGGAGGAGATCGAATTATTGTTTCCAATTCTCCACTCCTTCTTTGTA